>NC_137825.1:2866783-2869283 GCF_963921795.1 Nannobrachium achirus | reverse complement strand
CGTGTCGCAACGAGATGCGTTTTGAGCTTGTAGATCTGCTATTTTTGCTATTTTTGAATTGGAATCCGATATAGATTTTAGATATTTCTTTAATTGGAATCTTGAAAAGTAACAATTTTATTTCATTTCAAATGCATTTATATGTTCTTATGTTAACTTTGTGAACTTAAATACAAATATATTGGACATAAAATAAAATGAGTGCTGCTATGTCTAATATAGACTTGATTAAACAATAACAAATAAGGTATTTTTATTTTTCAAAAAATGTAATTTTTTCTTTTCATTTTCCACATTTATGTTAAAAAATAAATCATGAATCTATCCATTTTGAATAGCTTGTATACATGATTAGGCCTACTTTGAAACTGACAGATTGTTGATATTATTGACATTGTTTCTCAGTTAATAAGTAGTATGTTTAGAAATGGTAGTGGTACGGCCACCCTACTCGCTATAACTTAATAACTAATAATGTTAACCCCCCCACCCTACAAGGTGGTAGGGGGTCCCTGCTCCATCTCCCCATCAGTTTGGGGGTCCCTGGCCCCTGGGGTAGAACATTAGTTCTATGCCAGTCAGACACATTGAAACACCTGTGTTGGTCCTCAACATAGCCGTGCAGGACTACAAATGCAACCCATGAATTGAGTCAAAGATGAACTCCAAAATGAATCAAATGTTTGAGGTGTTTTTAATGTAACATTTAAGTTATACAGGGAAATTATGATGCATTAATGCATATAATAAGTATATTAACAGATTTCTTTTAATGTCAGTGTTCATTTAGTAGCTTGTTGACGAGGCCACCAATCAGAACGTACCTTACTGACGAGGCCACCAATCACAACGTACCTTATTGATGAGGTCACCAATCATGCCGTTCCAGGATCCATTTGGAAGCTGAGATCCATATTTAGTGTCTGCCACCTGGAGAAACAAACAACAACAACAAATCTTCTAAATCTCAACAGTTTTTGACCGCGGACCCCCATCTTTAACTCATACCCTGCCAAGCCCGAGGAACCCGAGAATTTCCCGATGTCCCACCCTGCCACGCCCGAGGAACCCGAGAATGGCCGCCATTTTGAAAAAAAAAAAAAAAAAAAAAAATCAAATTTTTTTTTTTTTTCAAAATTTTTTTTGGACCCCAAAAACGATAGTAGGCATGATAGCGATCGCGAAATCGCATGTTTAACCCCCATAGCAACCCCATCTTTCAAGCATGGCAGCCATTTTTGTTTACATTATAGGAAAACATAGTGGCTGTTAACTCATGAATGCCTGAACGGATTTCCATTCTGATTTTTTTGTTTGAAAGCTGTGAGCAATGTGGACACACGTGGTGCATGATCTAGGCATGGGTGTGCATTATCCGTGCACTACTGATTACATGGAAGTCTATGGAGACTCATGGCAGGATTGGAGTACGAAGGTATTGTTAAATGGCAGCAGATGAGTTAATATACTTTGTTCCAGGGACCCTGAGAAAGAATGATTTCAGTTAAAAATGGAGGCAAAAGGAGATTCAGTGAAAAAGATAAACAGATGGGGACAAAGTGCTTAGATGTGTCTGGCGGGTGTGATAGCGAATGATAGCGGCATTCAGACAAGTCCCGGGAAAATACACGCTGTGATTGGCCAGAGGTACTTTGAGTGACAGTTCGGGCGGACGGAGATTTACTATTCTGTCCCCCTGGTTTACAACACCTAACGGCGCTGAGTCGGGATCAAGCGGCCTTCGCGACGCTAGACAAAGCGGCACGCTTTAGCTCGCTCGCCGGTGTCTCGCGTGGCTCACAGCCGCTTGAGACGGCGCACCTCTGTGGCAGTCGTTGGAAAAGTAATGTCGGTGTCCATGTTTTCTCTGTCATGCATTCAGCCAATGAGAACGCAGGGAATGTAGCCCGAATGTAGCCAAGATTCTCTATTCATTAAGACACTTCAGCTTAGAGTTAACCATTTACTGAGAGATAACATTAACCATTTATGCAATGATATTGCCTTGAGTTTGGCAGTGAGGCTCTGCTCTGATGATAAACAGATGTATCTGTGTAACCATATCCTAACACAGAATCACAAAACCCTCCAGAGCAGAGCATTCATAAGTTACAGTACATAAAACATGAATTTACAATTACATCATAATTACCACAAACATAGAATAAGAATAATCATAGTACAATCCACATTTTATCCTATTAAAGTACATTCCATGCCTCAGGGAGGAGGCCGGGGAGGTGGAGGATTTTTCCAACATCGTCAGCACACAACCTGGCAGTGAAAGAGTTAAGGTCAGAGGGGTCAGGTTTAAAGGAGTAGTTCACCCCCAAAATGACATTTTTTCTATTGATTACTCACGCCATGGAGACTCAAGTTCAATAATATAATATAATAAGACAAATATAATTATTATAGTAAATTTAGCCCCATTGATTATGGAAATCAATGGGGGTACATCTATTGTCACCAAATTATTGTCTCGAGAATGCGACAAAAA
>NC_137825.1:2856783-2861783 GCF_963921795.1 Nannobrachium achirus | reverse complement strand
ACTGGGTACAAAGACTTGCTACAGTATCTGTGCAGTGCTTGTTTACATTACTGGGTACAAAGACTTGCTACAGTATCTGTGCAGTGCTTGTTTACATTACTGTGTACAAAGACTTGCTACAGTATCTGTGCAGTGCTTGTTTACATTACTGTGTACAAAGACTTGCTACAGTATCTGTGCAGTGCTTGTTTACATTACTGTGTACAAAGACTTGCTACAGTATCTGTGCAGTGCTTGTTTACATTACTGTGTACAAAGACTTGCTACAGTATCTGTGCAGTGCTTGTTTACATTACTGTGTACAAAGACTTGCTACAGTATCTGTGCAGTGCTTGTTTACATTACTGTGTACAAAGACTTGCTACAGTATCTGTGCAGTGCTTGTTTACATTACTGTGTACAAAGACTTGCTACAGTATCTGTGCAGTGCTTGTTTACATTACTGTGTACAAAGACTTGCTACAGTATCTGTGCAGTGCTTGTTTACATTACTGTGTACAAAGACTTGCTACAGTATCTGTGCAGTGCTTGTTTACATTACTGTGTACAAAGACTTGCTACAGTATCTGTGCAGTGCTTGTTTACATTACTGTGTACAAAGACTTGCTACAGTATCTGTGCAGTGCTTGTTTACATTACTGGGTACAAAGACTTGCTACAGTATCTGTGCAGTGCTTGTTTACATTACTGGGTACAAAGACTTGCTACAGTATCTGTGCAGTGCTTGTTTACATTACTGGGTACAAAGACTTGCTACAGTATCTGTGCAGTGCTTTGCTCCGCCATCATATTAACTTACTGTATCGTGATGTTTGCATGTTAATCATGAATCAATCTCACAACTAGTAGTTAACTCATATGCTGCTATTTTAAACATAGGCTGAACTGTTTTCCTGCAAAATTTTCCTTACCTTTTAACGTGGGCACGTGCACGCATAGTGCATGATCTGTGCGCGACTCATAGTAGACCGGTAGAAAAAATCCATTGGAATAGACAAATCCGTTGCCAGGCAGTATCCTGCTGTATCCGCCAGTATTTACATAAGAAAACATTGGAAACAGCCAGCTGTGTGCTATGGTAACACGTGGGCACGTTCGCACACATAGCAGACAATATGTGCGCAGATCATATGCCAGGCAGGTAGAGGAATCAAACAGCTACCAAATAAATAAATAAAAAACGCGCGAAAAAAGACCATTCCATGGCCGTGCAGCTCCTTCCTTTGTTTACAAAGAAAACCTATGGGAGCTATGATTGGCTCTCAGACCGGATATGGAAACCTAGATCCGGTCTAAACAGGAAATACGACCGGATACAGTTAGGAGGCGGGCCTAAAGAGCCAGACTCGGCTATAATCAGCGACCATACTTTTAATCGTTTCATTATGATTAAAGCTAATTAAATTTCCGGGATCGACAGGCATCGCAGAGTGGTACAGCGGGAAATCTCCGGTTTCGACGGGGATCACAGGAAATTAGTTAATATGACAGCGGAGCACGCACTGCACAGATAGCAAGTCTTTGTACACAGTAACCTTTCAAACTAACTTACCTTGAATATGGTGGCTGTACCCTTCAATCCAGTTACTGTAGCCCTTCTATTGAATCCTTTCGGGGATGTTGACGTTGTCATTATTGTCATCCATTTGGTCGCAGCCCCCGCATCTCAAAATGCATTTTCATTTTCATACAGAGTTTTATAATGTTTATCTTTTATTGAGTTTATCCCATTTAGGCCTGAACACATTATGACGCAACATTTTATGCTTTAAATATAAAAAAAATAGCAGATATACAAGCTCACAGCGCGGCACCGAGTGCCGCGCTGCGAGCTTGTAGATCTGCTATTTTTGAAAAATCGTGAAAATTTGAATTTTGACCCGATTCTATAAGTGTCTTTTGAATCCTTCTAAGATTTTTGGAAAAAAAACATGTTTCTATGTCTGCAATCTGGCCAGCCATCGTCAAAGAAAAGGTCCTTTTCACTTGACTGGAGCTGAGTTAGTCTGTTCTTGAGAGACTACTATGTCAGTGGTGCTCAAACCTTTTCATGTGAAGGACCCTCGAAATGATATTTATTCAGCCACGGACCCCAATTCAACATATTTAGTTCCAGGGACCACCCAGAAGCAAAATTTGAGTTACAAACGTTTGCTTTGAAAATACATCCTACTAATAAAGGAGCAAACTCACGCTCTAACGCTCTAACGCTCTAACGCTCACGCTTATCTACGTTTATCTATTCACTCGCTTCAGCAACTGATCCCAAAGTTCACATGGTATTGGCCATTAGCATTATACCAACGGTGACGGAGCCCGAATTTCATTTCTCCCAAATTAAAGCTGTTTATTAGCGTTTTCTTAACCACTTCTGTTGAACTCTGCTGTCTGTTGCCAGGGTTACGGTCCGTTCCTCCAGGCCATGGGATCTGTAGCCCCACACACACACACCCCTTTCTCTCACAGTTAGGAATGTTTCTCTCTCTCTCTCTCTCTCTCTCTCTCTCTTCTCTCTCTCTCTCTCTCTCTCTCTCTCTCTCTCTCTCTCTCTCTCTCTCTCACACACACTTTCACCGGGTGCGTTTGACATATTTTGGAGCACATATCTTCGAACGGGTAAGGTCTAGTACAGTATATTCACAGATTTGCAAAAGATTTCATTTTTTCTTTTTTTTTCAAAAATAGCAGATCTACAAGCTCGCAGCACGGCACTCGGTGCCGCGCTGTGAGCTTGTATATCTGCTATTTTTCACTGGTTAAAGCATTCAATAATTCTAGGCCTAAATGGGTTAATCGGTGCTCAGCTTCACTGCTCACCCGCTTCACGTCTTTCCCAAACGTCTGGCTGAAGCTGGAGCCCAGGATCTCAAACTGGACGTGAGAGTTGGAGCCGTTGGCTTGGAAGTCCATCTGCCCGGTCAGACCTGTTATGTTACCCTATGGAGAGAGAGAGACATAGACCTGTTATGTTACCCTATGGAGAGAGAGAGACATAGACCTGTTATGTTACCCTATGGAGAGAGAGAGACATAGACCTGTTATGTTACCCTATGAGGGGACAGAGACATAGACCTGTTATGTTACCCTATGAGGGGAGAGAGACATAGACCTGTTATGTTACCCTATGAGGGGAGAGAGACATAGACCTGTTATGTTACCCTATGAGGGGAGAGAGACATAGACCTGTTATGTTACCCTATGGAGAGAGAGAGACATAGACCTGTTATGTTACCCTATGAGGGGACAGAGACATAGACCTGTTATGTTACCCTATGGAGAGAGAGAGACATAGACCTGTTATGTTACCCTATGAGGGGAGAGAGACATAGACCTGTTATGTTACCCTATGGAGAGAGAGAGACATAGACCTGTTATGTTACCCTATGAGGGGACAGAGACATAGACCTGTTATGTTACCCTATGGAGAGAGAGAGACATAGACCTGTTATGTTACCCTATGAGGGGACAGAGACATAGACCTGTTATGTTACCCTATGGAGAGAGAGAGAGACATAGACCTGTTATGTTACCCTATGGAGAGAGAGAGACATAGACCTGTTATGTTACCCTATGAGGGGACAGAGACATAGACCTGTTATGTTACCCTATGAGGGGACAGAGACATAGACCTGTTATGTTACCCTATGAGGGGAGAGAGACATAGACCTGTTATGTTACCCTATGGAGGGAGAGAGACATAGACCTGTTATGTTACCCTATGAGGGGACAGAGACATAGACCTGTTATGTTACCCTATGAGGGGACAGAGACATAGACCTGTTATGTTACCCTATGAGGGGACAGAGACATAGACCTGTTATGTTACCCTATGGAGAGAGAGAGAGACATAGACCTGTTATGTTACCCTATGGAGAGAGAGACACATAGACCTGTTATGTTACCCTATGGAGGGAGAGAGACATAGACCTGTTATGTTACCCTATGAGGGGACAGAGACATAGACCTGTTATGTTACCCTATGGAGGGAGAGAGACATAGACCTGTTATGTTACCCTATGAGGGGACAGAGACATAGACCTGTTATGTTACCCTATGAGGGGACAGAGACATAGACCTGTTATGTTACCCTATGGAGGGAGAGAGACATAGACCTGTTATGTTACCCTATGGAGAGAGAGAGACATAGACCTGTTATGTTACCCTATGAGGGGACAGAGACATAGACCTGTTATGTTACCCTATGAGGGGACAGAGACATAGACCTGTTATGTTACCCTATGAGGGGAGAGAGACATAGACCTGTTATGTTACCCTATGAGGGGACAGAGACATAGTCCTGTTATGTTACCCTATGGGAGAGAGAGAGACATAGACCTGTTATGTTACCCTATGGAGGGAGAGAGACATAGACCTGTTATGTTACCCTATGGAGAGAGAGAGACATAGACCTGTTATGTTACCCTATGAGGGGACAGAGACATAGACCTGTTATGTTACCCTATGGAGAGAGAGAGACATAGACCTGTTTAAAGACCTAGGTGTGATATTGGACTCCTCCCTTAAATTTGACAAACAGATCAATGCTGTCGTTAAAGGAGCTTTCTTCCAGTTAAGGCAGATCACTAAAATAAAACCCTTTCTCTCCAGGCCTGATCTGGAGAGGGTCATGCATGCTCTAATAACATCAAGGCTCGACTATTGCAATTCCCTCTATTCAGGTGTTTCTAGCGCCTCCCTCTCCAGACTACAGCTGGTTCAAAACTCCGGCTGCCAGGCTCCTGACTGGCACCCGCAGGTGGGACCACATCTCCCCCGTTTTATCCACCCTTCATTGGCTCCCTGTTAAATTCAGAATACAGTTCAAAATCCTTCTGTTCACCTATAAAGCCCAATTTAATCTAGCACCACCCTACATATCAAATCTCATTGAACCCCCCGACTCCACCATGCCACTACGATCAGCAGACCACATGCGTTTAAAGGTCCCATTCACAAACCGGAAATTAGGTGATCGTGCCTTTTCGGTCGCCGCACAAGTC
>NC_137825.1:2819283-2851783 GCF_963921795.1 Nannobrachium achirus | reverse complement strand
CCTGGACCCCCCCATGGACCCCCCCTGGACCCCCCCGGACCCCCATGGACCCCCCCCATGGACCCCCCCATGGACCCCCCATGGACTCCCCCATGGACCCCCCCCGCCCCACCACACTCTGAGATGTTCCAGTACCTTCATGATGGCGTCCAGCATGGACCATCCTCCGTTCCAAGGCTTGGTGGACTTCCTGATGCAGTTCAGGCTGGCCATGCTGTGCCACTTCCTGTCGGACAGCTTCCTGTAGAAGGCGTCGGCCAGCAGCAAGACGCTGTCGTACAGGTAGAGGTGAGACACCTGGCAGACAGACAGACAGACAGACAGACAGACAGACAGGTAGAGGTGAGACACCTGGTAGACAGACAGACAGACAGGTAGAGGTGAGACACCTGGTAGACAGACAGACAGGTAGAGGTGAGACACCTGGTAGAGAGACAGACAGGTAGAAGTGAGACACCTGGTAGACAGACAGACAGGTAGAGGTGAGACACCTGACAGAGAGACAGACAGAATACATGTCTATGAGGGAGTAGGCCTACCGCGGTAGCCTGGTACAGTAGCTACAGTACAGTTGTGTAGATATCTCTGTAGGTATCTCTGTAGATATCTCCTTACCTCCACGATGTGTAGATATCTCTGTAGATATCTCTGTAGATATCTCTGTAGATATCTCTGTAGGTATCTCTGTAGATATCTCCTTACCTCCACGATGTGTAGATATCTCTGTAGATATCTCTGTAGATATCTCTGTAGATATCTCTGTAGATATCTCTGTAGGTATCTCCTTACCTCCAGGTTGTGTAGGTATCCCTCCAGCGGGTCGCAGAGCAGCGAGGAGAAGCGGTGCTTGTGTCTGGAACAGTGAGCCCCGCCCCCATCTCGCCACAGCGGGAAGATCTGACGAATCACAGTCATGCGCCCCAGTGCACTGTGGGTAAGCTCCAGGATCTCCGAGTCACTGATCTCCTGGAGAGAGTACATTGAAAGAGTTAGTTAGTTCAGCTTTATTTCGTCCTTTTTATCGTCCGGGGTGCGGATCCCGAACTAGTTCGGCTTTTTATATAAAATTATTTAAACACCCAGAGGCCTTACCGAAGCACCAGGCTAAATTCTCGAGCTGGCCGCCGGCCGCGATTTGTTTACATCGGCCCGCGAGAGCGTCGCGCCGCCGATAGTTGCCGTCCACTCCAATGCAATCCAGGATCTTTAGAGCTCCTTTTCTCTGTTCTATGCCTATCCATGAGGTGCGCCAAATCTTTGTGTGATAGTGTAGGCTCCTAGCGCACTGTGTTGCTGCTCACTAACGAGCCTGGTTCTTTGACTGACTGGTATCGTACTGTTATGGTAGCAGCCCGGGTTCGATTCCCGGTCACGCTACAATAGAATCATCTTTTTACATCCTCCACTTGAACCCTAGCATCCTTATCCTGGGGGAACTTTATCTGAAAATAGACCGTCCATCTACTTGTAGATCGGCTATTTTCGGCTAAGAGGTTTGGTGTAGGAGTCAGTGCGACGCGTTGTGTAGCTTGTAGATCTGCTATTTTCAGAGCGCGACACCCGAGCGCAACCAAACACAAAATGACTTGTCTTTTAGTTCTACTGGATCTCTTCTCTAGTCCTGACATTTTAGTCTAGAGTTGTTGTTTTTTTGTTTGTTTTTTGACAACATTGACAGTATATTTAGTCGCAGTTTTGGTCAGCATAGCTTAGTTATATTTACACACACACACACACACACACACACACACACACACACACACACACACACACACACACACACACACACACACACACACACACACACACACACACACACACGCACAAAGTGACAGAGGTGATGAAAGACACATGCAACAGACTATTATGGCTAATCTGACTCTGATTTTTGAATTCTTTGCTATGAGTTGTGTGTGCGTGCGCGTGCATGATGTGTGTGTGTGTGTGTGTGTGTGTGTGTGTGTGGGTGTGTGTGTGTGTGTGTGTGTGTGTGTGTGTGTGTGTGTGTGTGTGTGTGTGTGTGTGTGTGTGTGTGTGTGTGTGTGTGTGTGTGTGTGCGCGTGCGTATATGTTACCTCATTCACAAACACCCAGTGGCTGTCCTTAGAAGCCAGGTTGGTCTCCACTGCCTGGTGGGGGAGAGAGAGAGAGAGAGAGAGAGAGAGAGAGAGAGAGAGATAACATTTTATGACATAATATCGTGAAAAGCTGTTGGATGCAGGAAAGACAGAGAGTATATCATGCATTAATTTTAAGAAGTACTTTTTATTTTCTTTCTCCTGTAGCCAAGGTCAGACCCCTAGAGAGAGAGTTATGACACTTACGTCGACTCCCATTGTAAGCGTGGAAAGCCTATTTACTCTATGGTGGAAAGCTAGCTTAGCCTAGCTTACTGGAGCCTGTTCTCATTCCTCTTCAGCCCTGTCCGCCCCCATTATAACACAGGCATTTTCACTCGCTGGTAAGTAGACTATATCACATCTTTTTTTCCCCCTTTTAATAATGTTGTCTACCTTGGAGAGGCCCGTGAATGCGTGTGTGTGTGTGTGCTCTTCCTGTCCAAGTAACAACGTGTAAAGTACAGCTGACCAGAACACTACGTCGCGCAAAGCTTGGGCCAATCAAATCCCAGATATGTTATATTTGCAACCGGATGGCCAATCAAATGTGGACCTCTCTTTTGTGACCCAGTTTTGGTCAATGAGAAACATCCAAACGTTTCGTTTGTGACGGGACGGGGTAGCCTAGTTCCAGACCCTGAATCGCTAGCCACACCCCTTAGAATGTTTTGTTTCGGCGATTCAGGGGTCTAGAATTGCTCTCATTGAAGAGGCCTGCCTCGTTCGAAAATCCGTACGGCGAATCAGCGTCGTGAATCAACGTCTTGTGATCAGCGTGGGTGGGGGTTTCCCAGAACTCATGTGCGTTTCCAAGTAAACCAGCGCCGCCGCCGTACCATACCGTGCATCGCGTCGCGGTAAAATGCACTAAATTGCGGTAAAATGCGATCGTATCGATCTTGCTATGAAACACAACATGTTATGTTGTGTTTGATTACTAGTTCGTAGTGCTCCTATTCTGCCTGTTTCTTTGGTTAGCAAGTAGCACTAGCAAGCAACAGGCTAGCCACTAGCCAGCCAGGCACACATAACAACACTATGTCATGTGTTGGTCAGACGGTGAACCAATCACTGAAGACTGCCTCTTTTTGGCAACGCCCATCCCAGCAATCGCCCTGGGTGGGAGCGACCTCAGACTGAATAATGAAGTGAAACGAAATGTCAATTCAGGCTGAATGTCAGGCTAGGGACGGGGGCCAATCAGACCCAGAAAAAGATTATTGCGACCGTCAGGTCGCAGTTACTATCAACACCTCCACCGGCTGTCAGTCCCTCCGTCCATCTGTCTGTCCGTCTGTCACGTCACGTCACACTTTTGCCCTACATATCTCCGCCACCGTTTCCCCTATCCATGCCAGGAACCCCCAGGGACCCCGTGGCGCCGCCGCCAAAACTGCAGAAATGAGTCAAACGACCAAATGACCACCCCAACGGGGCTGCTCACGGGGAATTCCCGGGGACCACCGATGCAAAACCGATCCAATGGCAGGACGCGTGACACAGAGACAGACAGCATGAATGCGCTCGTCTTCAATCTTAGACGTAAGTCCTAGTCTGAAGACGTTATGCAAGCTAACAGTTATTCAGTACGGTCTGGAGCAGTCTGAACTCCCACATCCCAACACTCACCACATCCTAGAGGAGATATAATCCATCTGGTCCTTGGTCTACCAGGGGGTCTCCTCCTAGTGGAGATATAATCCATCTGGTCCTTGGTCTACCTGGGGGTCTCCTTCCAGTGGAGACATGCAGCAAGGACCTCTCTAGGGAGGAATGTCCTGGAGGCATCCAAACTATAGATGCACAAACCTGTAGGTCAGTTGTTGGAGCTTAGCCCCTTCCAGGAGCACTGCTCAAACATATATTAGATATACTGTATAAATGAAAAAGCAGGGTAAGCTTTTCTGTTGTTCTGAGTGAAGGCCCGGCCCTTGTTCCCCTTCACACCAATAAATAGCACACCATCTCTTCTTGCACTCACAGCCATTTCTTCACTAAACCAATGGGCCCCTTTTTTCCCCTCCGCTCCAGTCTAGGGTGACGTCACACCAGAACTCCCATCTCTCCCCTATATAAGACGGCGGCGCGCCACAAGATCGAGAGATGGTTTCTATGAGAGAGAGAAGCTGGTGAGAATAACTTCTTGGTAAAGAGGTTGAGAGAGAGAGAGAGACTGTAAGACATGCTGCGCTGGACGGTGCACCTGAAAGGAGGGCCCGACCGAGCCGAGCACGCCACGGTGGCCGTGGGCACCAAGGTGTACGCGTTCGGCGGCCACACGGTCATGGGCATGGCCTACATGTACAACACGGGCCAGTTCGTCACGCCCACGGACGGCGTCAACGTGCACGTGTTCAACACGGTGTCGCTGCGCTGGATGAAGCTGCCGCCGGTGGCGGGGGGGCGCGGCGAGCGGCCCCGCGAAGTGCCGTCGCGGCGCTGGGGCCACACGGCCTCGCTGGCCGAGGGCGTGGCCTACATCTGGGGCGGCTACAACTACTACACCAAGGAGTACTACGACACGCTGTACGCCTTCGACGTGGACGCCCACCGCTGGTTCCGGCCCAAGGTGTCCGGCGCCGTGCCCGAGGCGCGCTACCAGCACTCGGCCTGCGTGCTGGGCCGCGCCCTGTACGTGTACGGCGGCTGCAACCGAACCACGGGCTTCACCGACGTCTACCGGCTGGACACGGACAGCATGGCGTGGACGCTGGTCAACGCCAGGGGAACGCCGCCGCCCGTCTCCAAGAGCCACTCGGCCACCATCGTCGGGACGAGGATGCTGGAGTTCGGGGGTGGAGGCGGCGGCCAGTGGGGCCACAGCAACGTCATCAGGGTGTTCGACACGGAGACCAACAGCTGGCTCAACACGCCCACCACCTCCTCCTCCCTGCAGCAGCGTCTGCCCGAGGGCCGCGAGGGCCACGCCGTCTTCACCCACAACGACGAGATGTACGTGTTCGGCGGGCGCAACGGGACCAACCTGGACTTCCACGACATGTGGAGGTTCGACCTCAAGGCCTTCTCCTGGAAGGCGGTGGAGCCCAAGGGCAAAGGGCCGAGCTGGAGGCCCAGCATGTGCTGCTGCGCCGTGGGCGACCGCGTGGTGCTGTTCGGCGGCTACAAGGCAACCACGTCCGCCGACGACCTCCACATCCTGGACCTTAGTCCTAGTCTGAAGACGCTATCCAAGATAGCCGTCATCCAGCACGGCCTGAAGCAGGCGGGGCTGCCGCACAACATCCGCTGGGAACTGGCGGCCATGACGACCATGGACAACAACAACAACAACAGCAGCAGATGACTGACAACACAACGGGACAAAAGGAAGACTTTTTGTTTTTGTCTGTTTTGTGATTTATTTTATTTAATTCCCATTGAGAGAAGTGAAGCTCCGCTGAAGCAAACCGGCAAGCAAGCAGCTGAAGACATGTCTCCGGAAAGTTCCCAAAGCAAGGAGGAAAGAAGGTTGTCTATTTATTGTCTGGGTGGCCAGATTGTCATGTGACCAATCCTCCAGCCAGCACCACTCCCCCATTGAACTCAATGGACTTACTCTATAAGGCTCTGAGGGAGGAGTATACTTGCTCCTACGTCTCCCTAGGGAGGTCCTCGGTGCACGTCCCACTGGGAGGAGACCCCCTGATCCTCGGTGCACGTCCCACTGGGAGGAGACCCCCTGGTCCTCGGTGCACGTCCCACTGGGAGGAGACCCCCTGGCAGACCAAAGACCAGATTTAGGGATTACATCTCCACACCGGCCTGGGAACGCCTCTGTATACTCCCAGGAGGAAGTGGATAAGGTTGCTCAGGAGAGGGACCGCCAGATATCTCTTTTGGAGCCGTTACCCCCGTGACCCGATTCCGGATAAGCGGTTGAAGAAGGAAGGATGGATGGAGTTCTGCCGCAGGAGCATCAGGAGCTAAACTGGAAGCAGACTGAATCTGGTGAGCTGGAAGAACATCAATGACAACTCCTGGTGAGCTGGAAGAACATCAATGACAACTCCTGGTGAGCTGGAAGAACACCAATGACAACTCCTGGTGAGCTGGAAGAACATCAATGACAACTCCTGGTGAGCTGGAAGAACATCAATGACAACTCCTGGTGAGCTGGAAGAACATCAATGACAACTCCTGGTGAGCTGGAAGAACATCAATGACAACTCCTGGTGAGCTGGAAGAACATCAATGACAACTCCTGGTGAGCTGGAAGAACATCAATGACAACTCCTGGTGAGCTGGAAGAACATCAATGACAACTCCTGGTGAGCTGGAAGAACATCAATGACAACTCCGGCAGAAGAATTTCTCAGAAGGTGCAGAGGAACGAGTGGTACAAGCACTTCCAGAAGCTCAAAGGAAATCCTCCTTCAATTGAGGAAGAAGGATGATCCGATTGCCCGTCTTCCATGAGCTTCCCACACCAGACGGACCGTTCACCACGGATGAGGACCAGAGGGCAGAGGCTACAAGTACAACAAAGATGCAAGGAGGACGGAGTGACGCCGGAGGTTGTGAAGTACGCGTCCATAGACAAGGAAGTGTTGGATTCTATCAACCAAGTCGTGGCGAGTGGCCGAAGCTGATGATGAACAGTGATCTTGGTTCTAGTCAGGTGACCTCGCTCTGCCACAGAGATCACATCCCATCACCATCTACCAACCTCCAACCTGCAGATGATCCAGTCTCGGTCGGATACATCAGAGAAAAGGAAGAGAACTTCTACTGGCCCGTGGACATGGGGGTCACTGACAGGGTCTGAAGATCTACGGGCCCAGGGGTCCAGGGGGTCCAGGGGGTCCAGGGGGTCCGTGGGGTCCAGGGGGTCCAGGGGGTCCAGGGGGTCGCCAGCAGTCACAGACGTGGTCAGGGTGAGGAGGATGAGGCTGGCTGGGCGTTGCGTTGGGCATCCCAGCGGTGCGCTCTTATGCTCGTGCATGTAGTTCACCCCACCTGCTGTTCCAGCTTTGGCCAGTAGGGGCTGGCCGCTTCAACTTTCTAGCGTGGTTCTGGGGGCTTTGGCCAGGAGGGGAAAGAGGTGCTACATCTACGTAGACACACTGCAGTGTCCCAGTGTAGCCACTAGGAGGTGCACAACCTCCATAGACACACTGCAGTGTCCCAGTGTAGCCACTAGGAGGTGCACCACCTACGTAGACAGTGCAGAGCTTGATGCCACAAAGGAAGGAGATGCAAGCTAGCCTGATCTCAGACTCAGCTCACGCAGTAGTCTGAAACTGTGCCCTATTCTGAGCGATTTACAGGGGGGGACCTTTTTGCGGGACTTTTTGATCGAGACGCACGGTGATCGAGACGCACGGTGGACGTGACGCACAGTCGCGGAGTGTGTGTGTGATTGTGTGTGTGTCTCTGTCTGTGCCAGTGACTGCTTCCACACAGAACTGCGACCAGAAACATGTAATCAACATTAACAGCTTGGTGAAATCTGCGCGCGCGTGTGTGTGTGTGTGTGTGTGTGTGTGTGTGCCTTCCTCAGCCTGCCTGGTGGTGTGTGAACTTCGTTTGAATCGTTTCAGCTGCTGTGCGGATTGTATATTCGTTAGACCCACCCCCACCCCCCGCGCTCATTGGAGCAGCCGAAAATAAATGCTGATTCATGTACTCAGCTCCAGACCAGAGAAAGAGTCCACTCTGAGAGTGGGCGGGGTCTATGGTGTGGAAGCAGGCTAGATGATGGACTGCACTCTCACACCACATTTCATTGAATTTATTTGTTTCTTTTTGGGGAGACACAATTTTTGTTAGTTTTTTTTACATGATCCGAGCTCACACTGGAGTGCTGTGCAGGCCCATCCTACTCTAGTTCTAAAACATGTTAATGTCAAGGAGATTCATTAGACCAATGCACCACCCAGGATTTGATACCATTTTCTATCTGTGCAGTAGTTTATACACTATCAAATCCTAACTCAGAGACTACAGTGGAACCAAAGACTGTACAGAACAGCTCTATATCTGTAAAGCCATCCATCAATAATCCACTTTTTAAAATGAACATGCAAACATTCTTCGAATACAGACACCTATCTCCTCTCCTCTCCTCTCCTCTCCTCTCCTCTCCTCTCCTCTCCTCTCCTCTCCTCTCCTCTCCCCCTCCCCTTGTGTAAAGTTCTGTTAAAAGTTAAATGGAGTTACAACCTTCCATTAGGTCCTAACATGGTCTGCAGCGTGCACGTGCGTACGTGCATGCATGCGTGTTGTGTGTGTGTGTGTGTGTGTGTGTGTGTGTGTGTGTGTGTGTGTGTGTGTGTGTGTGTGTGTGTGTGTGTGTGTGTGTGTGTGTGTGTGTGTGTGTGTAACCATTAGTATTCAGAGCCACAGTGTGTCCGTGTGTATAATGAAGTCTTGTACAACAGCTGTTCAAAGGAAATACTCATCGAACCGTGACGCATTCACTGTAGAGCCTGTGTGTGTGTGCGTGTGTGTGTGTGTGTGTGTGTGTGCGTGCGTGCGTGCGTGCGTGCGTGCGTGCGTGCGTGCGTGCGTGCGTGCGTGCGTGCGTGCGTGCGTGCGTGCGTGCGTGTGCGTGACTGTGCATGAGAGGAGATTGGAGGTTTTTCCACCCAACTCAGAGGCAGAGGTGGAAAAAGTAGTCGCATGTTTGACTTAACGTAAAAGTATCAATATGTAGAAATACTCGGTTACAAATAAAATGTACTTGTGTAACAGTATGAACTTGTTGCCATCAAAATGTACTTAAAGTACCAAAATTATTAAGTACAGAATGTTTGAAAATAGCTGATCTACAAGCTCACAATGCGACACGTTGTGAGCTGGTAGATCTGCTATTTTCAGATAGCCTAGGTGTGAAATAGGGCTTGTAATGTATATCTGCAAAGTAACTAGTAACTAAAGCTTTCAAATTAATGTAGTGGAGTAAAAGTACAATATTTGGATCCGAGATGTAGTGGAGTAGAAGTAAAAGTATTGGAAACTGGAAATACTCAAGTAAAATACAGGTACCTCAAAGTTGTACTTATGTACAGTATTTAAAGGTATATTCAGTGATTGTATTTCATTCAAATAAAAATATAATTGGTACATTTTCCATTCATTCCCCTCGCTAGAATGTGTGCTGACCATATAAGGACTTCCACCATGGCCCGTGTTGCGAGCCAAAGTCAAATGAACAAAACAAGAACATTAAAATGGTGTAAAAAATCTATACAAAACTAAACATTTCCTCGATGTAAGGCCAGTAAGGGACAAGATGACCCCCGGCCACTTTCATTATCACTGAATACACCTTTAAGTAAATGTACTTAGTTAATTTACACCCCATAACCCAGAGGTAGGAGTTGTTTTGTCTTTGGAATGACCCAACACTGTCCACCAGGCTGTCTCACTATCTAAACCATAGACTGTATAAAAGATATGGACAAAGCGAAGCCATTGGCATGGGTGTTGCCATCATAGATTGAAATGCAACCAGAGGATGCTATTGGCTGCCAACGGATCACGTGCAACCGCAGGGATACATGGGAGAATGTGGTCGGAGCCTCCCGAAATACAGCACACAAAGAAGTACACAGCCGGCTGGTATCAGTTTAGTTGGCCACGCCCCCCGCAACTTTATCATCAATTTTAACATAAATGGGACCTTATTTTCACAAAACGCATATCATCGTGATTGAAAGGCAATTTTTAACTAGCGATAGGAACCATAAAGTATTCATGAAAATGTTAATTAAGGTTAGACCACAAAAGGGGAAAATGAATGGGATCCAATAGACCAATTATTTGTTTACAAACATTGAGACTCAATGCACAGCTGACTGTATCATGTAATCAATTCCCAACAGATCCCCAAACCTGTTGTTTTGGGGAGCACTGGTTATTCAACCTCCTCTTGTGTGCTAGTGAGGTGCTCCCATGGGTGCGCCCTTATCGAGACATATATACTTCATTGCGCAACGGTGTTCCACGTCAAGAGTAGCTGATATACAAACTCACATCGCGTCACCAATGCAACCCTTCTGAGCTTGGAGGTCTGCGGCTCTGCGCGCGACACCGTCGCAGGACCGTCCAGGGCGGAGCATAATTAGGCTTCATGGACTGCAGCTGGGCGAGCAGTAGACGCTCTGGTGATCCAGTGGATCGGGTGGGTGATCATGAGGAGCGCTCCCTCTGTTCTGATGACGGTGAATAGAGGTGGGGTTTGAAGGACAACTGTTTTGAATCGCTATTATTGTTTACAATCAACAGAAACTAAGGATTATATATTTCAAGAGTGAGAATTTACAGTAAAAATCCTAAGCATTCTTCCTCCACACTGGGAGAAAAACGGCATCTGAAAGTTTGATGGAATGCATTTTTAAACACGAGTGCCATCCATTGCACCCTATGAACGGTGGGGTTCATTTGGTGCCGACCGGCGTGCGCATACTGGTTTATATGAATGTGACGTGGACCATTTTTTTGCAACCGGCCAGGGGGAAAACAGCGCAACTAGCGGCCAATCATAGGAAGTTTTACTTCCGTATTGGGCTCATTTTAAATCGGCGGAACTCTCCCCCTGATCTAAACTAGAGTTCTCAAATTCTGCCCGAACCAGACCCTACACGACCCGAAGTTTTCGGGACAGGTAGGGCCTAAAATATCTGCTGATTATTCGGGCCGAGCCGGGCACGAAGGCAGGCCCGGTTAGGGCCCACTTAGGGCCCAGTTAGGGCCCACTTAGGGCCCAGTTAGGGCCGGGTTAGGGCCGGGTTAGGGCCCAGTTAGGGCCCAGTTAGGGCCGGGCCTTCATTTTCAGGCCTTTTGAGAAGTCTAATCTGAACACGTGATGTTTGGAGCATTATTGGCACGAGAGAGCATGTTTTACCATGATGGTCAAAGAGCACTGATTGGTCAGAGGTCTTGGATCAAAGAGCAGTGATTGGTCAGAGGTCTTGGATCAAAGAGCAATGATTGGTCAGAGGTCTTGCAGTCACTTGGTTTGAAACACTTCAAGAATAATAGCAGCATTTTCTCCAAATGGAATTGAAATAGCACACACACACACACACACACACACACACACACACACACACACACACACACACACACACACACACATGCCCACGCACACATGCACACGTACACACAGAGAATGTCATATATCATTCAGTTGCTGTTGTTCATTTCTCTCACTAAACATTCATCATTCAGTCTCTCTCTCTCCCCAATGCACGCACGCACGCACGCACGCACGCACGCACGCACGCACGCACGCACGCACCCGCACCCGCACCCGCACACGCACACGCACACGCACACGCACACGCACACACACACACACACACACACACACAGTCACCTTGATAAGCTGAACACAATGCAACATCTGTTCAGTGGAGGAGAACTCTGATGTCATTTTCATTGACACATCATAAACTAGCATGACAGCCTGGCGCGGGCATGGGTGTGCGTCCATCCGTGTGACCGTACGTGTGTGTGCGTGCACGCGCGCATGCCTGTGTGTGTGCGTGAGTGTGTGTGTGCATGAGTGCGTGCGTGTGTGTGCATGCCTGTGTGTGTGTGTGTGTGTGTGTGTGTGTGTGTGTGTGTGTGTGTGCGTGCGTGCGTGCGTGCACGTGTCTGTCTGCGTCAGTTGGAGGCTGCTTGTGTACCAGCTGAGCGCTGCCAGTCAAATGACTACTGGCCAATCACAGCGCGCCTTTTTCCGGGACCTGCGCGGCTCTGCTGTTCTTAGAGGCTGCGTATGTAAAGACCCGCCTCTGATTGGCTTACCGAATACCGTTTCTGTGACGCACGTGGAAGAGATGCAGAATCCCTCTGTCCTGCGATGAATCCTGTATGCACCAGGAGGCGCTCTACCTTTATATGTCACTGTGGGTAATCATCTGTACAATGGAGCAATCTGTATGTCTGTGGACCCGTAGTTACAGACCTGTAAGGGTCCATTTGGTTCCATTTGTACACTCTCAGAGTTACAGACCTGTAAGGGTCCAGTTCCATTTGTACACTCTCAGAGTTACGGACCCGTAAGGGTCCATTTGGTTCCATTTGTACACTCTCAGAGTTACAGAGCTGTAAGGGTCCATTTGGTTCCATGTGTACACTCACAGAGTTACAGAGCTGTAAGGGTCCATTTGGTTCCATGTGTACACTCTCACAGTTACAGACCCGTAAGGGTCCATTTGGTTCCATTTGTACACTCTCAGAGTTACGGACCCATAAGGGTCCATTTGGTTCCATTTGTACACTCTCACAGTTACGGAGCTGTAAGGGTCCATTTGGTTCCATCTACTATTACATTCCTCTTAGAGCCACATCCCACTTCCAAGCCCATTCACGCCCATTTCGCCTCCACCTCAACTCATAGCTAGATCAGATGTAGGGAGAACGTAGGGAATAATACCGCCCATAACTCTATCATTGGCCCCCCGTTGCCATGGTGACCGGTGATTGGCTCGTATTCCCAGCTATGGGACCGGCGGATCCAATTTCAACCGAGGGGGGCGTAGCCAGAACACACACACACACACACACACACACACACACACACACACAAAAATGGCTAATAGTTAGCTCACAACTTTCCACTTTTCTCTTTCACCTCAATCGCAGTAACATCCGTATACACCACGTCATCGCATCACCATTTTTTTTTCAGAACTTTTTTTTCCCAATTTTTTTATTTTAATTTTTTTTTCTCAAAAATTTTCTTTTTCAAAAATGTATTTTTTCTCAAAAGATTTTTTTTCTCAAACATTTTTTTTCTCAAAAAAATGTTTTTTCTCAAAAAAATTTTTTTCTCAAAAAATCTTTTTTTCTCACAATTTTTTTTTTCTCACAAATTTTTTTTTTCTCAAATTTTTTTTTCTCAAAAATAATTTTTTTCTCAAAAATAATTTTTTTCTCAAAATTATTTTTTTCTCAATTTTTTTTTTTCTCAAAAAAAACATATTTGGCCATTACACACACCACACTGCCGCAACATGGCGGTGAGGGCCGCGCAGCGGCCTGAACTCTAGACTTTTGCGGCCCGAAGGGCCGCAAAAAGTTTATTACACTCTCACAGTTACAGAGCTGTAAGGGTCCATTTGGTTCCATGTGTACACTCTCACAGTTACAGAGCTGTAAGGGTCCATTTGGTTCCATGTGTACACTCTCACAGTTACAGAGCTGTAAGGGTCCATTTGGTTCCATTTGTACACACTCAGAGTTACAGAGCTGTAAGGGTCCATTTGGTTCCATGTGTACACTCTCAGAGTTACAGAGCTGTAAGGGTCCATTTGGTTCCATTTGTACACTCTCAGAGTTACAGAGCTGTAAGGGTCCATTTGGTTCCATGTGTACACTCTCAGAGTTACAGAGCTGTAAGGGTCCATTTGGTTCCATGTGTACACTCTCAGAGTCACAGAGCTGTAAGGGTCCATTTGGTTCCATTTGTACACACTCAGAGTTACAGAGCTGTAAGGGTCCATTTGGTTCCATGTGTACACTCTCAGAGTTACAGAGCTGTAAGGGTCCATTTGGTTCCATGTGTACACTCTCAGAGTCACAGAGCTGTAAGGGTCCATTTGGTTCCATTTGTACACACTCAGAGTCACAGAGCTGTAAGGGTCCATTTGGTTCCATGTGTACACTCTCAGAGTTACAGAGCTGTAAGGGTCCATTTGGTTCCATGTGTACACTCCAAGCCCCCAGAACCCTGGGGGCGCCCTGAAACCAAATGGACATGGTGGCCGTTTCGAGGTACTGCAGTTGGGGCCAGAAACATGAACGCGCATCTAGGCTTCTTTGTATTAACGCGCGTTCATACCGGAAGTGCTCGTTCATGAATGTGCGTCCATGAACACAAACTATGACGCAAAATGCGTCACAAAGGCCCCCTCTACGTCACAGTTTTACTACGCGGAAGGAGGGGTGAAAACGCCTCATGCGCTGGGTAAGCAACTCAATGCAAGTGGACGGGCGGGGATATCTGGTGTCCTCTCTATTCTTATTATAACTCTATGGTACACTCTCAGAGTTCATTTAACATACATTTTCTTTCATATGGTATTCTCTGAATAGATGATGCACATCATATTATATTGTGCTATAGTGCTTGCAGCCATGCTGGGGCCTGGTCAGAATGACGTAGGAAAGCCAATGACTGTGACATTAACTCATACTCTGCGATCCCCATTGAAACCGGAGATTTCCCGCTGTACCGCGGTGCCATGCCCGTCGATCCCGGAAGTTTAATTAGCTTTAATCATTATGAAAGGATTAAAAGTATTATCGCTGATTTTCGCTGATTCTGGCTCTTTAGGCCCGCCCCCCTAACTGTATCCGGTCATTTCCGGTCTGGACCGGATCTAGCTTTCCGTATCCGGTCTGAGCCTGGGCCATAGTCCCGCCTCCGTTGGTTTACATTGTAACAGAAGAGGAAGCTACTCGGCGATGGAAAGCTAGTTTTTCAATCAGATTTTTGCGTTTGGAAACTTTGATCCAGTCTCTACACGCCTGGATTATGATCCCCGCACATATCGTGCGTTTTGTGCGCGAACGTGTCCACGTGTTACCATAGCGCACAACTGGCTTTTTTCAATGTTTTTTCATGTAAACACTGGCGGATAAGCAGGGATACAGCGTGGCAACGGATGTCTATTTCAATGGGTTTTTTTTTATTCAAAAGCTGTCACCGAGTCTACACGTCTACTAGATGAGTCGCGCACAGATTGTGCACGATGCGTGCGCGTGCCCACGTTAAAAGGTAAGGACAATTTGGCAGCTGCTTACTACAGCTATGTTTAAAATGGCAGCAAAATTGTTAACATGCACATTCTGGTGAAATATACGGTGCCATGGCATTGGTCAGAAAGATCATCAGTCAGAATCTGGTGATGTTAACCTGGTGAAAAATACTATGCCTAAACCTAACCTTAAGCCTAAAACCTAACCCTAACTACATTCTGACTAATGAGCTCTCTGACTTATGGGCAGTCCCCAAAATATACAGCGAGACTTTAGAACACCTCTGCTTAGGGCAGTGTTTCTCAACCACTGGTCCTGGGGACCTTTGGTGTGCCCCTGAGAAGGGTCAAGTGTGCCCGTTGAACCTGCTTGAAAGCCAGTATTGTATTTATAATTTTGAAAATGATTCAAACTAGTGAAAACAGCCGATCTACAAGCACACAACGCCTCGCGATGCGAGGCGTTGTGTGCGTGTAGATCTGCTGTTTTCAATACCTTTTGTGCGACAGCCTTGTATGATGAAGCAGGGCTTTGCTTTGCGAAGAAACATACACATTTGAAACTTGGAGATACAAGGTTTCTTCCCGACAGTGACGATATTTATTGGGACATGAAAAGTGTGCCCATACAGAAAAGAGGTTGAGAAACACTGGCTTGTCATCGCGCATATGCTGGCATCGATAGCGGAATCGTTAAGGACTTTGGCTAACGATTCCAAGGAATGGATCCACCGGGGAACCGGTTCTCAACAAGAACCGGTTCTCAACAAGAACCGGTTCTCCATACCCATCCCTAATGATAACTAAACCTAAACCTAACCATAAACCTACCCCTATAACCTCAGTAAAACTATGCCTAAACCTAACCTTAAAGGGATATTCCACTTTCAACAGGGAGCAGTGGAAGGGCCTCTCTCCACATACAAACCCATTGTAACTTCAAACTTCATTTTAACCATGACAGATTCATTAAAAACACCCATTATTTTTTCGGGTGACTCATAATACCCTCCTAATACGTGAGCAGGCCGTGTTTTTTCCATAACTTTTTTTCATTTATTTTTAATAATTATTTGGGAAAATGGAAAAAATGAAATACATTTTTTTTAATTAAAAATAAATGAAAAAAGTTATGGAAAAAACTAACATTTACATCAAATATCTAAATATGCAATCAAGCTAATTAAAAACTGTTCAGGGTATTCATAAAAGCCTGATTAGATGATAAAATTACCAAAAAAAAAATTGAAAGTGAAATATCCCTTTAAAACCTAACCCTAACCCTTAGTCGAACTGATTTTTAGGGCAACTGATTTTCCCCCTTGGGATAATAAAGGTACCCTATCTATCTGAACTAATAACACGTAGAAATATAGAAATATGGAGCCTTTCCCACTCAAAACAACATGTGGAGGAAGTGAGAAGAGTCCCAACTCTCTCCAAAATGGTAAAATAAATGGTAAATGGTGCATTTACCCATTTAGGCCTGAACACATTATGACGCAATATTTTATGCTTTAAATATAAAAAAATAGCAGATATACAAGCGCGCGGCACCGAGTGCCGCGCTGTGAGCTTGTAGATCTGCTATTTTTGAAAAATCTTGAAAATTTGAATTTTGACCCCATTCTATAAGTGTCTTTTGAATCCTTCTAAGATTTCTGGAAAAAACCTATGTTTCTATGTCAGCAATCTGGCCAGCCATCGTCAAAGAAAAGGTCCTTTTCACTTCAACTGGAGCTCAGTTAGTCTGTTCTTGAGAGACTACTATGTCAGTGGTGCTCAAACCTTTTCATGTGAACCCCTAAAATGATATTTATTTGGCCACGGACCCCCATTTCAAAATATCTAGTTCCAGGGACCACCCAGAAGCAAAATTTGAGTTACAAACGTTCGCTTTATAAATACATATATTCAAAGATTTGCACACATTTTCACGACTTTTTCAAATATAGCAGATCTACAAGTTCACAGCGCGGCACTCGGTGCCGCGCTGTGAGCTTGTATATCTGCTATCTTTTTTATATTTAAAGCATAAAATATTGCGTCATAATGTGTTCAGGCCTAAATGGGTTTATATAGCGCTTTTATCCAAGGCGCTTTACATAGATTGTGCATTACATTCACCCATTCACGCACACATTCATACACCGGTGGCGGAGGAAACCATGCAAGGCACCAACCTGCTCACCGGGAGCAACTAGGGGTTCAGAGTCTTGCCCAAGGACCCTTCGACATTAACTCAGGGGGAGCCCGGATTTGAACTGGGAACCCTTCGGTAACCCTTTGTGCTCTAATAACGGTTTCTCTACCCCTGAGCCATGCCGCCCTACCATTATGTACAGTAGCCTAAAATGGCTGCTGTGCATCGAGCCTGTTCTTTTAAAAAGATGTTTAAGTTGATTTAAAAACAATGATTCTGTCATGATGGGAATATGATAGGAGAAGATCACTGCACTGAAGCGTTCACACAACAACAGATGCTGTAATCTATTGTTTTACAACAACAATGTAATGTGCGCGCATGCGTGTGTGCGTGCGTCTGAGTGTGTTCCTGTGTGTGTGTGTGTGTGTGTGTGTGTGTGTGTGTGTGAATGTATGTGTGTGTGTGTGTGTGTGTGTGTGTGTGTGTGTGTGTGTGTGCGTGTATGTGTGTGTGTGTGTGTGTGTGTGTGTGTGCATGTGTGAATGTGTGTGTGCTTACGTGTGTGTGTGCGTGCGTGTGCCTGTGCGTGTGCACGTGTGCGTGTGCGTGTGTGTGTGTGTGTGTGTGTGTGTGTGTGTGTGTGCGTGCGTGCGTGCGTGCGTGCGTGCGTGTGTGTGTGTGTGTGTGTGTGCGTGTGCATGTGTGTGTGCGTGTGTGTGTGTGCGTGTGCATGTGTGTGTGCGTGCACGCTCCATTGTTTTACAACAACAATGTAATTAACTGGAACAAAGGCTCCATTGTGCTCGCTATAATCTCTATCCCACAATGCATTGCATTTGAAAAACCTGCAGCAGTACAATTAACTCTATTGTTAACTTAACCACATGATAGCACCCAGCTGAACGGGTTTTACGCTCCACGCGTCCCAGACTCTTCTCCCTTCCCTAAAACACCCTGGACGACGCTCCACGCATCCCAGACTCTTCTCCCTTCCCTAAAACACCCTGGACGACGCTCCACGCGTCCCAGACTCTTCTCCCTTCCCTAAAACACCCCGGACGACGCTCCACGCGTCCCAGAATCTTCTCCCTTCCCTAAAACACCCTGGACGACGCTCCACGCGTCCCAGACTCTTCTCCCTTCCCTAAAACACCCCGGACGACGCTCCACGCGTCCCAGACTCTTCTCCCTTCCCTAAAACGCTCAGGACGACGCTCCACGCGTCCCAGACTCTTCTCCCTTCCCTAAAACGCCCAGGACGACGCTCCACGATAAGGCCGGATTTACACTGGGAGCCAAATCCAGTCTGAATCAGATCTGTGCCACACCCAGATTGGAATCCGATTGGTTTAAATCAGGGATGCCCACACTTTTTTGACGTGAGATCTACTTTTAAAATGACTAGCATCCAAAATGTTTTAGCTGAGGGCCTGAGGGAGGCTTTGGAATAGCAGCACTGGTGTTACATTTTAGACAAACACACTTACTGTAAGGGAGAAATAAATGGGAAATACTGTGGGAAAAGTCTTCATCCCATTCTGTATGGAAGTGGTAGGTTTTGGGGTTCTTTGTAATGCTACTGACTCTTGAACAAAGCATTGCATTGGAGGTTTGCCTACTTTAGAAGCCATGAAGGGAGCTGACAGGCCCTTCTTGATGTCATATTGACATATATATATTTTTATATTTTAATGATATATTTTTAGAGGCATGTCATGTGGTCTACCTGCACACACTTGGTGATCTACTGGTAGATCACCATCTACCTTTTGATGCACCGTCTACCCAAGATGCAACACAATTTTTCATGGGCAGGTGTGACTTATGGGGGCTGGTAGTGTTACTGTAAATTGTAATAAAGAAATCGCTGAACGATAGAACCAAGTAAAGCTAGTCAACATTTTTGTTCTTCTTTTTCTTTTTACTGATTTTATTGTTTTTAGATTGAAATTCATATGCATTTGTTGTATTGTTGTTGATGTTCTGACATGTTATCTTGTTATTATAGTAATGTATTATCTGCTTATTGTAAGTCGCTTTGGATTAAAAGCGTCTGCCAAATGCCTAAACTGTAAACTGTAAACTGTAAATGAAAACATTTTAACACTCGTCTTTTCTTTTCTCTAATTACAATCTAAAATATGAAAAACTAAAGTTGTCTGCAACTAAAGTGGAGGATTATGACATCACATAGCTGACATTATGACATCACAGATCCCACCGGAGTCAGAGGATCAATAATTACAAACACACACACGGACGGACGCACGTACCACAAACACAATTTGTCTTTTTTTTTTTTATATAATTTTTATCCCGCGATTTTGCAACCCATTTTTCACCCAGTGGCAATTGCCTATATATGTAATCCTGGGCTCTGCTCTCCCTCTGCCGCGCCTGGGGAGACAACGGACTGACCTCATGCTTCCTTCAATGCATGTCCAAGTTGTTTCTTTTCACCTGAACACTCTTTTCCCCAGGATGGACGTAGCGCGTGGAAGGAACACGTTATTCCAACCAGTTCCTTTCCCCTCCA
Source organism: Nannobrachium achirus (assembly GCF_963921795.1). Classification (NCBI taxonomy): domain Eukaryota; kingdom Metazoa; phylum Chordata; class Actinopteri; order Myctophiformes; family Myctophidae; genus Nannobrachium; species Nannobrachium achirus. Next base: position 2,832,268 of record NC_137825.1, on the reverse strand, counting down.
TCAGGAGCCCCGGCTGGCCAGGGGAAGGCATTATTGAGACCAGGATTACTGCGTGTTTTTGTGAGGGTATCAACCCTAGGAGACATGGGGAGAACATGCAAACTCCACACAGAAAGGCCCTTCGCCGGGTGTGGGCGCTGATGACGCGGAGGGAGGAACACGCCCCCAGCACCCACAGCGTGCCCCCTAACACAATTTGTCTTACTGACACTGTCTTACTGTCCATATAATCTGTTCTGTCTCACACACACAGGCACACACGCACACACGCACGCACGCACGCTCGTACGCACGCACGCACGCACGCACGCACGCACGCACGCACGCACGCACGCACACACACACAGCACCATTATGGATCACTGCCACATTTCACAGCAGGACTGATTCAGCATGCAGAGTCTTAATTATAGGCATTTGGAATAGGTATACATGCACACACACATGCACACACATGCACACGCACGCACGCACGCACGCACGCGCACACACACACACACACACACACACACACACACACACACACACACACACACACACACACACACACACACACACACACACACACACACACACACACACACACACACACACACACACACACACACACCAGAGCTTCCATGGTCAGTACTTTATCTGTACAGGTGTAGTGTATAAGTGACAGATAGGCCTACATTAAAGACAGGGTGAAATAAAAACCATGTTTTTCACACTTTTAGAGCATATATGTAGTGCTAATATGGCCATACCTAACACTAGATGCCAAAAAAATAGAAAATAAACAATTTGTGTGTATATTTATATCAAAGGTCCCTAAATAGGCCATTCTTAATTACTTCCTGTGAACAGAAATTCAAAACGTGATGACATAGATAGACTTTTTGAATATAAATTAACCTTTGAATACATTCACCTGTTTGTTTCCCATTGCTGGCTCCCATTACTCCCATTACTCAGATTTTCAATCCCATCGCCTGAAGGGCTGGTCCCCTCGGATTGGTTCAGAAACACACAGGCTTCCTTTTCAAACTGAAACTTCAAAATAAAATACCCAAAATAGTCATTTCATTGTGTCTTTAACCCCTGATCTACAACCACATGCATGAGAAGCAGCAGATCTACAAGCACTAATGCTTCACCCCTTAGACCAGGGGTTCCCAAACCTTTTTGGTCTCAGGACACCCATTTTTAATCCGAGGCACCCCTACATTATAATTTTCACTCCCAGCACCTTATATTTATAGCATATCGTCGTTGTCGGGTGGAAACCTTGTATGTCCAAAACCGTTCGTTTTGTATTTATCATCTATAAAATGTACTAAAAACTAGTGAAAATAGCAGATCTACAAGCACACAATGCCTCGCATCGCGACGCGTTGTGTGCTTGTAGATCGGCTGTTTTCACTAGTTTTGTGCAACAGTCTTGTATGATGAAGCGGGGCAAAAGACATGAGGAGATACGAGGTTTCTGCCCGACAGTGACGATATTTTAGTGATTATGTTTCGAGGAAAACGTTGAGATAACAGCCATTTTGGTTAGAACTGACTGAAAATAACTTTGTACTTCAAGTTTAAAATTACACTAAATAATATTTTTTCAAGTGTCCAAATAAATTCCAAATATTATCAAATGATTAAAGACTTAAAACTGTTTCTCAATAACTTTGTCTTTTAATGAATTCACCTTCTGAGCACTTTTTAAATGTGTGATTATATTATTTATTATAATAATATATAATATTATTATCATGTTTTTTCTGCCCCTATGTTTACATTTGAACTGTTTTAATATTCTCTCTCTCTCTCTCTCTCTCTCTCTCTCTCTCTCTCTCTCTCTCTCTCTCTCTCTCTCTCTCTCTCTCTCTCTCTCTCTCTCTCTCTCTCTCTCTCTCTCTCTCTCTCTCTCTCTCCCTCCCTCTCTCTCTCTCTCTCTCCCTCTCTAGCTCGTTTCACGCCTCAGAATAATTGAGGATAATTCTCCATTCTGTTAATTGCCAGCTCTGAGACGCGTGGATATTATTTATAATTACAGACTGTGCTTCTGGATGCTAATAACAGCGGCAGCTTGCTGAATAACACTAATTAACCGTAATTAAGTTTGTTTCAAAGTGAAACTGATACAGTATTAGTGTCTCGAACGCTCCAGCATCAAACATACACTGTACAAAATATGTGCGTGAGCTCAGCCATTGGTTTCTACCAGGTGCTGTAGAGTATGAGTTGCCATCCTAATGGCCACCCTTAGGTGCAGTTTTCAGTGAGTTGCCACCTTAGTGGCCACCCTGTGTAGGTGCAGTGTTCAATGCAAATTTCAAACATGGCCGCCAGGTGAATATGCTCTATTGTCCAGTCAGGGGCGGCCTTAGTAATCTGGAGGCCCGTTTCAAGAGCTATTGATGAGCCCCCCCCGCGCCGCCGCCAGCGCCCCGAGGCCACAGTAGCCGCGCAACAATCGAACACAGAAGTTGACCTATAGTCAATGACTGGCTGCTATTTATATATTATTTTTATATCACTACAAAATGTTATAGCATTGACCTAAATGGCGTTATATTAGTATAGTATGATTATATATGATTATATATATGATTATTAAAAAGTGTTCTAAGTGTGTTGCAAGTTGAACAAGGCTTGCTGGCTAGCTCTTGGAGGCCCCTTGGTGGCTGAGGCCCGTTTCAATTGAAACTGGTGAAACATAGCTAAGGCCTCCCCTGAGTCCAGTGTTATCCCCCCATTTAGGCTTAAGTCCGTTTGAAAATGATCCACTGTTTTTTCTGGAAAACGTATAACTCGGCCTCTGTTGCAGTTAGAAACAAAATGACAAAACTATTTGATAGCTTACACCTTTGGCTTTCATAGAAGAAAATTTAAAATAAAACTTAAAATATATATTTTTAAATGTCTGTACTACATATACTGTACATACTGTACATACTGTAATACACAAAAATGTGTTTCTGGCCTGAGGTACACTTTAACACTTCTGCTGCCTCTTACTTTGAAGGGATGCTTGGTGCCTTGGTGGCACGCCAATTCCTCCGTAGGCCGCCACTATTATTTTTTATGTTTTTGCGCAGATGGATTATCACTTAACTTCAACATTTACGTCATCTAGTCACATGACGTGTGTCATGTGACAGTGTGTCATGGTAGCTGCCATCCGAGCCTAGTTTGTGCTGTAAACATGCCAGCTTTGGGATTAAAAGGTCTTTTTTTGAGTAAATGAAGTCTCTTTATGGGCCTCTCAATGGATTTACTATGGAGGAGTTTCACTTCGCGTGCACGCCCAACGTGCGTTGTAAACAAATTGCGGACATTACCGATGTGGGCTGGACCGGAGCGACGTACAGTAAGTAATAATACTTTTAACAGCACCATGATATTAACCCTTTAAATGACGGTGAGGACTGTCAAAGGCAGTGTTAATGTGTACAGGTCCAGAATGGGTTAAACGTTATTTTGGCCACGGTCATATAAATTATTAGCAGAGAAACACACAATGAGCCTGTCCTAATATAGTCTATGGTCCAGAGGTCAAGGGATGTCCAGGGTTACATGAAGGTAACTCTGAGTGTACCAACGACACAAATAGAAACAAATTACCAAAGGACCCCCAAACTGATCATCAGTTTGGGGGTCCTTTGGTAATTTACAAAAGGACTTAACAAAAGGACTTTCACACAAGTTTACTTATGTGTATCCGGATAACGGGGGGTCTACGTTTAGACGTTGCTGCATGTTATTATTTGTCAAAATTATTGACACAGCCCATATAGAACCACACACAGCAATAATTTCATCCAACTTAACATTGAGGTGCCCACAATATTTATGTGCCCACTGCCCAGTGCCCAGTTTTCCTGCACACTTATTGTGAAGGGCTGAAGGCAGACTTAAACCTCGCAGGTTTCCGCGTTGGTTAAAATAGCTGATCTACAAGCTCACGTTGTCTCGTGGATGCGACGCGTTGTGAGCTTGCAGATCAGCTATTTTCGCCATGCAACACACATAGGACAAAGTATAGTCAGGCTTGCGAGACACGTAACGAGGAGGAGATTCACAGTGCAGCTGCAGAGTGCAGACAGCACCGCATATCAACGTTCACGAGGAGCTGCGTGCAGTGTGTGCTATTGGAGCATGTGAATGAAAAGAGAGACGAGAGGACAAACAACCTCGGAGGCGCGGACCGCCGCATGAACGGCCGACGAACGCCGACGAACGCCATTCACGGGCGCCAGAATGACCGCGTTCGACAATATTGTTCATCAAGCGAAAACAATTACGTTCAGTTCACGTTCGCCCAAAATATGAAAGTGTTCATGAACGATCGTTCTTTGAACGCGTTCGGGTACAATACTGGGTCTACGTCTAGTATATAACATACAGTAGCCTATAGCCTACTGCATATTGAGCAATCAAATACAACTTGTTTGTCCAATTCTCAGATCAATAATTATGCTTCTTTTCCATTCATTAGCTAACTAGCCAAAGTTCTGACACATTTTGGCACTAATCATGTTCATACTCTGCTTGTTGGTGGTGAGAACTGTACGCTAACTTATACAATTTATGGATTGTGTAGTTGTGTAGTTATCATTTATGTTGTTGGTAAAAGTTGCGGTAGTAAACGCAGGGACGGCTCCAGGCATAAGCAACATAAGCGGCCGCTTAGGGCCACAACCAATGAGGGGGCCACATCACTGGAAGACCTTTGACCTGAGATCCACTGCTCTAAGTAGTACTTGGAGTAAATGTACTCAGTTACTTCTCCACGTCTGGGAGTAGTTATAGACAGGGACGTGCTGGCCATCTGGGGAATGTTATATGAGATACTTAAATGGTTTCCTATGGAAATAAGCTTAGTCTTTTCATGGATCTCCTTTTAGTATACCTTGTACCAGTGAACTGTACCGTCATGAAACTGTACCTTTTCCTATGCAAACTGACAATAAAGTCTTCAATCAATCAATTGGGAAAAGCGGGACAACTCCCGAACGGCCGGTTCATTCCCGGACGTTCCAGGCCGGCCATTAGGAAAAAAATCAAAAATAAAATGCTGGCCTTCGTTCCATTTTGGGGCCTGGGCGGCCAACCAAGTAAATCGTCACTGTCGGTGAATTTGTACATTTTTTCGCAAAGCAAAGCCCTGCTTCATCATACAAGGGCGTTGCACAAAAGTAGTGAAAACAGCAGATCTACAAGCACACAACCTTGTAGATAGGCTGTTTTCACTAGTTTAAATAATTTTTTAAAATGATAAATACAAAACAAACGGTTTTAGACATACAAGGTTTCCACACGACAACGACGAAATATAACTCAAATAATGTAATTGGCCCACTGGCTTGTCACTTGTCATGATCTGAAATGGCAAATCTTTGAGTAGCAGCAGCAGCGCTATAGAGAGAGATCTCTCTCTATAGCGCGCAATGAGGGCCTCTCCAACTCTTTTTCCCGGGCTGAATCAGGGGCCCAGCACGTCCCTGGTTATAGAACCTGTAATCATTATCTGACAGTATGCTCTTCTATCCACAAGGGGGCACTTGGTATCTGAGAATGCTATATTATCAACACCACTGAAGCAGAGAGGACTCAAGGTTTCATTACATTACCCTCCAATACACACTCTGTGGAGTTGAACAACTGCTCTGGGGATTCATTTAAGACCTTTACTCCGGTTGTTCTCAATCTGTGGGTCAAATTATTTTGGGGGTCCCCAGATGATGAACTTAATGTGCAACATTGTTTTCTCTCTCAACAGTAAACAAACCAACATAAAGTTTAAGTGTATAGAGGGTATCTGCACAATTCTAAAGTGACAATTTAAGGACTTTTTAATACCTCTAAAATGACAGATTAAACATTGGTCAAATTGTCAAATATAAGAGGCAGAAATTGTGGAAATAGCAGATCTACACAAGAGGCGTTGTCAGCATGTAGATCGGCTCTTTTCACAATAGAACCGTGTTATACAAAATGTAATGCCTCAACTCTTAGTGCTCGTCAGGGTGTGGGGTAGTTAAAAACTTAAAATATAATTATTTTCTAAAGATCAGCTGACTTTCAGTGCAGCATTAAAGTTGCTCAGTGGCGTTCGAAGCAGCCAGAAGACTGACGGTATGAAGTAGCAGAAATTGTCTTAAAAAGTTAGGCCAATTCTGAGGACGTTTTGAGCGTCGCGAGGCACCGAGCAGACGCACTAGGGTACGCAGCAGTATTAACATTAGCATTAGCATACGCACACGCGCAGTAGCGTTTTAACTGCACCCCCAGGTTTGACCACCAGGCTATAAGGCCGCTTCAACGTTCTACCGTAGTTCTGGGGGCGTGGTTATGCTACCCTGGTTCTGGGGGCGTGGTTATGCTACCCTGGTTCTGGGGGCGTGGTTATGCTACAGCAAGCCTAGGATCGCTTACAATTTCTGGCTTTTGATCCGGTCGGGAGCGGATGGCGTCCTACTATTTTGTAGTCCAAACGGACTACACTTTGGCTGGAACTACCAAACCGGAAATAGTTTTAGCCCAAAACAATTCCCTGCGCATCAGTTTAGTAGGTCTACCTACCCAATAACACCCTTGATGCGGCGAAGTTCTGAATACATTTTGATTTTTTTTTTGTTATATCCATCTTTTAGTCTTCTGCCATCCGGTCTAGACCGGATCAACCGGCCCGTCGTTAACGAATACCAGGCTTTCCTCCGAGGCGGAAAGACCGGTGACGCGAGGTTATGCTACAGCTAAGAGGAACAGACAGACAGACAGACAGACAGACCTACCTGCTGGATGAAGGAGTGCGCCCCCTGGGGGCTGAGCAGCAGCATGGCCCTGCGCAGCGTGTCGCGGTACTTGTTGAGGTCCTCGGTCCTCATGGAGGTGAACATCTGGCTGAACACCTGGCTGACGTTCTGCTCCACCCGCTGCAGGCACACATCCACCCCCCGCCGGGTGGTGCTGTCCAGGAAGCCCGCAAGACCCCCGATGTCTGCAGGAGACAGACAGACAGACAGACAGGCAGACAGACAGGCAGGCAGACAGACAGACAGACAGACAGACAGACAGACAGACAGACAGACAGACAGACAGACAGACAGACAGACAGACAGACAGGACCGTCACGATTAGTACATGATGGTCCGATCACAATTATTTGACATAATCGCAATTGTTTTGTCATTATCAGAGAAGCCAGACTGAGATGGCTCTAAATGGTCTGGCACCTTCGTACCTCTATGACTGCCTGCCTAGATACGTTCCAAACCAACCCCTCAGGTCTTCTAGTACAGACCTACTCGGTGTGCCTAAAATGGCATATAAAAAAATATGGTGAAGCAGCTTTCTGCTTCTACGGACCGACAGCTTGGAATAAACTCCAGCTACACCTAAGAGAGTCAGCCTCTGTGTTTGTAAAGGATGACACCCCATCATGCAACAGCACATACCATACAGTGGACCTGGTCCTTTCCCCTTGGGCTCAACCTTCTTCCAGCAGAAGGTCTCTGGACTGAACCTCCACAGATCATTGAAGGTCTGCTCTCTGTTGACGCCACCAAATATGCACAGCTCTCCATTGTAGTTACCCTCCCGTCCTTAGGGTTTGGTCTCTGTGTCAAACACTCTGATGGTGTTGTAGTACAACCTGGTCCCTGTCGCCTCCAAATACAAAGATCTTTGTCCCGATGATGGTGGCAGAGTGACCATATGATTATGAAGCAGGTGGAGGAGTTCCTCTGGTGTTAATTAAAGACCAGACCATTGTGCTGGTGTCCAACTTGTATGTCATTAGTGAGTTCAGTCAGCTTGGCGTATCCTCCATAGATAATCATGAACTTCTCCAACACAAAGGCTGAGTGGTAGGCTCTCCGTCCAAAGGCATTGTCCATCACAGTATCTTCCAAAACAGAAAGCTTTTTGTCCAGTAGTACGGTGCAACTGAGTGGATTTGTAATACGTGCGCTATCACTTATAAATAGTACAGTTCGGTGAATCTTGGCCAATCCGTGAAGGCACATGCTTGTCGCTCTGCCATATATGGGAATGTGATCGCCATAGCAACCCCAGCTCAGGCAGGCTGTGTGAAGACATTCTGTTCACATATTAATATATACTAGAGGTATGTAGGTTCTGTTCACATTAATATATATACTAGAGGTATGTAGGTTCTGTTCACATTAATATATACTAGAGGTGTGTACGTTCTGTTCACATTAATATATACTAGAGGTGTGTACGTTCTGTTCACATTAATATATACTAGAGGTATGTACACTGACATCATCACTGGCGTCGCCATTAAGGCGATTAATGGTCCCTTATTGGCTGTTAATGATGACGTTGCCAGAAATGCTGGTGCATGATTGGCTTAATATTGGATGACATCAGGGATCTCCATGTATGGGCACAAAACACACACAGCTACCTGCCTTTACATAGGCCTACATACGCAGCCGAACGCAATACTTGGGTGCTCTCCTGACGCAAGTAATTAACGCATAATTAGCACCCCTCACCTCAGGTGTACAAAACTTCCAATCCCGAAAAGGTTGCGGGCAAATATAGGCTCTGAAACCTGGCTTACATTCCCGAAGGGTTCCCAGTTCGAATCCGGGCTCCCCCTGAGTTAATGTGGAAGAGTCCTTGAGCAAGACTCTGAACCCCTAATTGCTCCCGGTGAGCAGGTTGGTGCCTTGTATGGTTTCCTCCGCAACCGGTGTATGAATGTATGCGTGAATGGGTGAATGTAATGCACCTATGTAAAGCGCCTTGGATAAAAGCACTATATAAATGCACCATTTACCATTTACCATCGCTCACTTCACACTAGGTGTGATTTTCTTCACTGACGAAAACCAAGTAAAACAAAATGAAAACAACGCTATGGTGACTAAAGATACGACTCGTGTATATATTGACAATTTGACCAAGAAATAAAAACTAAAGTGTTAGGGAGGGACTAGTGAAGGGAAGGGTCGAGTTTCATATTCGACACGGGTGAATGCTAACCTGGCCAAATGCTAACCTGCTGATGCTGGTGAATGCTAACCTGGTGAATGTTAACCACTATGCCTAAACCTAACCCTTAGTTGAAATGATGGGACTCGAAATAGCGAGATCTCAGAGATCCAGTAGAACTAAAAGACAAGTCATTGTATGTTTGGTTGTGTGCAGGTGTCACTCTCTGACAATAGCTGACAAAATAGCTGCAATGTAAATAGCTGCAATGCCTGATAAAACTACGTTCTTAGAGAACCATGTCCCTCTGACGTATGATGAGCATGAGGTCAGTTACAATATATGTTAATAAAAACACTTGAATGAAACAGAATTTTTGCTTCCCCTAGTTCTTCTCCTGATGACAGTTCCAACGGGTATTTCCTAAAAAGCTGGGGCTCTGGTTCCATTTGTACACTGTCGGGGTTAAGGGGACACCTTGTGATCTAAAAGTTTCAGAAACACGTTTTCTCTGTTGATTACAATAGAGGAAAAAGTCATTTTGGGGGTGAACTACTCCTTTAAAGTTCCTTTAAGCTGTGTTTATACAAAAAACATTCCCGCCCTCCCCTCTATGACAGGCATCAAACAGGTCGTTGACTTTGACGCTTTCATTGATTAGAGAGATCACTAACGAGCACTTGACACGTTCATGGCCCAAGCAATTACCTCAGTGCACAACCCCTTTGGAGTTCAACGGGAGAAATGAAGAGCTCTGGCTGAGCTCCCCCCCTCCCCCCTCCCCCCTCCCCTTACAGGCAAAAACCTCCCTGCCAGGGATGAATGTCAACATAAACAGTGGAACAGAACCACAATACAGCCAGGGGGATGTCTTTCTGCGAGGAAACACCCCAGCACAATAATATAGTGACTGATAGAGGGAAAGGACAGCTAAAATATTCATATACGTATATATAAAAAAATAGGCTCATCAAAGTTTCCTAGTTTCCCTTTAAGGAGTGTGTTCAGGCGGTGGCGGCCCGCTCCCACAGCGCCCCCTCCAGGCCGTAGTGGACCACGGCCATCTTGCAGAGCGTGCCGAGGCTGGGCCTCAGGTCCAGGACGTGCAGGGGGTCCACGGGCGTGGCGTAGCCCTCGTAGCCGCCGAACAGCACGACGCGCTCCCCCGCCACGCAGCAGCACATGCGCGACTTCAGAGAGGAGGGGGGCGGGGCCAGGCCCCGGGGCTCCGCCTTCCGCCAGGCCAGCATCTCAGGGTTGAAGGTCCACAGCTGGTGGAAGCTCTGGCCCATGTGGTGGGTGGAGCCGAAGGCGTACAGCTCTCCGTTGTGGGCGAACACGGTGGCGCGGCCCTGCGGGAGGAAGTCGGCGTGAGGCGCGCTCATCAGCCAGCAGGCCGCCTCCGGGTCGAACACGCGCACCTGGTTCTGGCTCGGCCCGCGGCCGCCGAACACGAACATCCTGTCGCCGATGAAGGTGGCGGAGTGCCAGGAGGAGACGGGCCGCGGCGTGCCCGGCTCCGTGGCCACCAGGGACCACACCATGGGCTCGGGGTCCTTATTGGCCAGCGCCAAGGCCGCCGCGATGGCGGCGGCCGCCGCCTCCGCTCTGGTGAGCTTGACCGTGGGGGCCTCGGGCTCGGGCTCGGGCGGGTTGGTCTCCAGCGTGTGGATGTCGGCGGTGCGTCCGTCCCAGTTGAAGCCTCCGTAGACGTACATGACGGTGCCCAGCGCGCAGGCCGAGTGGCTCCGCGTCCCCGCCGGGACTCGGCCACAGACGGTGGGCTCGGTCCAGCTGTGCGTGCCCACGTCGAAGGCGTAGAGCACGTCGCAGAAGTCGGTGTTCCAGTAGCCGCCCCAGAGGTACACGAAGTCCCCGATCAGCACGGCCGTGTGGCCGAAGCGCATGGAGGGAACCTGGGCCTCCGGGTAGCACAGCCTGCCTCCTCTCCTCCTGGGCGTGGCGGCCGGGGGAGGGGGAGGAGCCAGCTTGGTCCAGTGCAACGACACCGTGTTGAAGACGTGCACCTGGATGCGGACCACGTCCTTATAAGGACCTCCGAAGCAGTAGATGTCGCTGCCCACCGCCACGCTGACGTGATACGTGTCGTTGATTTCTCCCTCCTCCGGCGCTGCCTTCGAATGCAGCGTCCATCGCAACATCGTCCAAAACGGACAAAGATAGATTGGTCTAGACGAACGCTGCTTCTTCTTCTTCTTCTTTCTTTTTCTTTGTTGGGTTCTATAACGGTAAATATACCTCTGTTTGCGCGCTACCACTTATAATGGGTGGCAAAAACACCTCACAAATCTTGACCAATCGGTGAAGTAAGTTTTCTGGGTCGGTTCGGTCAATCAGTGAATCCAATGCCTGTTGCTCTTCCCTATATGGCATACAGCAAGTGGAGCCCGGGCAGGCTTTGTGAATCCCTAGAAGGATAAACTAGAAAGACGCAATTCTGGGAGATTGCAAGTGTGGTTGTAAGCCTATGTAAAGGCTGGATAGCCAGAATGTCACGTGAAGCTCCACCAATCCTAAAGCTTGCACCGGTCCTCCACTGACCTCAATTGACTTTTTACATTTTCCTATGTATAGCCTGGAGTGTTTATCTAAAATAAATACATAAAGCTACACTAGAAATATAATGTGTTGCCCCTGTTAGTGATCCCGCTGAGGGGGTCCAGTCACCACAGGCAGCACAGCAGTTCAGATACAGGTACAGGGAAGGAGAACGCGTAGATAGAGATGCTAAGGTTGGGCCTGTGTCAGCCTCACAATATGTTCATGCCAGAGACAGACTTTAGAGAGTTGAGCCCAAGAGGAGGGCTGCTATGTGCTGTTGCATGCATCCCACCCGTACATCCCATACATGTAAAACATGTGCTTTGGTTCTCTGGTCCTTTAGACCGACGAGCACCAGACTACATCCACGCAGTGTGATGTTGTCTGGCTATGCCAGGCTATAGGAAACTGGCCCTGGGTGGAAGATAATAATAATGATAATAATAATAAACCTTTATTTCTATAGCACCTTTCAAAACCAGGTTACAGAGTGCTTTACAAGAGGGGACACAGAACAAAACATACACACAAAAGGTTATATGGTTAAAAGCAATGCAGAAAAACAATGCATAGAAATAAATACATAGCTTGCATAGTTAGTGGCAGGATACAAATACATACAAGTTACGGACATTTGGGATTAAAAGCTAGTCTATAAGAATGTGTTTTAAGGAGAGATTTAAAGCGGGGGACAGACTCAGCGAGACAGATCTCAAGGGGCAGGGCATTCCAAAGGGTAGGGGCTCTAAAAGCAAAGGCCATTTGTACTGTATGTCCTTTGGTAGTATATTAACCTGTAGGAGGGTCCAGGAGTGCTTTGTTAGCGGATCTCAGTTAACGTGAGGGCACGTAATCAGACACGAGTTCTGAAATATATATATGGGCAAGGTTCATCCTGGCCTGAAATGTAATTAGCAGGATTTTAAAGTTTATTCTAACCTCCTCCTCTGCTGCCGTTCGTTGGAGCGACGTGTCGTGCAACAATTGGAGGCCGGACATCCGGGGGTGCCAGAGACCATGCTGCCAGTCAAAGTGACTACTGGCCAATCACAGCGCGTCTTATCAATTCAAAGCTTTATTGGCACGTTTCGTTGCGCGGCTACCAGCTTCCGGTTTCTGTGAGGCACGTGGAAGTGGGAACCGACCGAAAACGACTGGTCCCAGAGTCCCGTGGCACATACGCCCCAGAGCCGTCTACCTTGATATGTCTACACCAGGGCTGGGCAACTTTGATGATGGAGAGGGCCAATATAATTACACACTCACTCCAGAATTACACACTCACTCCAGAGGTCACAAACCGCTAAAATAGCCAATCTACAAGCTCCTTATTGCTATTTTTGCTGTATTGGAATCCTGAAAAGTATAATTTTTATTCTATTTCAAATGCATGTATATGTTCTTATGTTAACTTTATGAACTTAAATACAAAAACATTGGATAAAAAAGACTAGTACGGGTCATTAAGATACTA
>NC_137825.1:2779283-2814283 GCF_963921795.1 Nannobrachium achirus | reverse complement strand
GCGCTGACTCATTGTGACATCATTTCATAAAAGGCTCTGACATCGCGTACGCAACATGAGTCAACACAAAATGCCATGGTTATGTATCTCCATATATGGGCATATGGGCAGATCTCCATATGGGCTACATATATGGGCATATGGGGACACAGATATATGGGCATAAATGGACGTATCGGCACAAGGGCTGACTCATACAGAGATCTCCATATATGGGCATATGGGCAGATCTGCAGCGGCGCGGAGTGCAGTGCCCGGCCTCGACCCGACCCGACGCACGTTTTTTCCGAACCGGCGCAAAACGTTCGGAATCTCCTTATGCGGAGCTGAGTTGACATCAGGCTGTTCCGGAGGAAATCGGCGCAAGCGCTGACTCATTGTGACATCACTTCATAAAAGGCTCTGACATCACGTACGCCACATGAGTCAACAAAAAATCTCTGTGAATGTGTATGTATGTATGTAATCCGCGTATCTCGAGAACCGTTCTTCCCACCGGCACGCGCATTCTCCAGATATGGGCATAAAATAAATGCCCGTATGCGGAGCTGATGTCTGACATCAGAGTTTTCAGCAACCGGTACTGTGTGTGCAGAGATCTCCATATATGGGCATAAGGGGACAAAGGCAAACAGATGGTCAAAACGGGTCCTATGACAACAGGTATATTGGGGTTTGCATTAAAGGGTCTGCTCCAAAAAAGAAAAAGAAAATAAAAGAGACAAAGACAAACATAAGACAAGCAACAAAGCGTGGGACTGGGAGGATGACTTGAATGATGCAGATTTAAGCAGGCTGCGTATTCTGCTTAAAGAAATAACAAACAAAAAGCCACAGGGATCTCATATATGGGCATAAAATGGACGCAGAATCACAAAGATCTCCATATACGGGCATAAAGGGACACAGACAGACAGATACAGAGATCTCCATATATGGGCATAAAATGGACGCAAATAGACAGATATCTCTATATATGGGCATATATGGGCATAAAATGGACCCAGGACTATATCTGCAGTGATCTCCATATATGGACATAAAATGGACGCCGACAGACAGACAGATACAGATATCTCCATATATGGGCATAAATGGACACAGGCAAACAGATGGTCAAAACGGGTCCTATGACAACAGGTATAATGGGGTTTGCATTAAAGGGCGGGGCATTCATTCCCTATTTACATCGTTCCCGAGTTGGCCAGGTCGCCGACTAGACGCTGGGCCGCCCGAAGGGCGGCCCAGCTTCTAGTAATCATAATACTCGCTGCCAATACCTGGAAGTCCAGACGTTATACTGTGGAAGGAATGAGTGAGTGAACACAGTATGACGTCAGGCCCCGCCAGGCTAACAAACAACCTATCAGGAGCTGTTCCAGATTCTCTGCCTCACATTTGTTACTTAAGTAAAACAATCAAAGCTGCAATGTAAATACTCTGTTACAAGTAAAAGTCAAGAATTCAAAATTAACTTGAGTAAAAGTATGAAAGTGCTGGCTGCTGGCATCAAAATCTACTTACAAAATCTAAGTACCTAAAGTAAAGTGAGCTTGTAGATCGTCTATTTTCAAATAGCCTAGGTATACAATAGGGCTAAAGTGGTTCATGTATGTTTTATAATATTGTCATTTATATCTGCAAAGTAACTAGGTATGTAAGTGTTCCAATAAATGTAGTGGTGTAAAAGTACAATATTTGCATCCGAGATGTAGTGCAGTCGAAGTAAAAGTATTGGAAATTGGAAATACTCAAGTAAAGTACAAATACCTCAAAATGGTACTTAAGTACAGTACTTGAGTAAATGTACTTAGTTACTTTACACCACTGCTGTCTTACATAAGGCTCTGGCTTGCAGCTCTCCCCTGGATGTGGTCTCTTCTCTCAGTGTCAAACCACACTGAAGCTCCTCTCCTGTATGTGGTCTCTTCTCAGTGTCAAACCACACTGAAGCTCCTCTCCTGTATGTGGTCTCTTCTCAGTGTCAAACCACACTGAAGCTCCTCTCCTGTATGTGGTCTCTTCTCAGTGTCAAACCACACTGAAGCTCCTCTCCTGTATGTGGTCTCTTCTCAGTGTCAAACCAAACTGAAGCTCCTCCCCTGTATGTGGTCTCTTCTCAGTGTCAAACCACACTGAAGCTCCTCTCCTGTATGTGGTCTCTTCTCAGTGTCAAACCACACTGAAGCTCCTCTCCTGTATGTGGTCTCTTCTCAGTGTCAAACCACACTGAAGCTCCTCTCCTGTATGTGGTCTCTTCTCTTGGTGTCAAACCACACTGAAGCTCCTCTCCTGTATGTGGTCTCTTCTCAGTGTCAAACCACACTGAAGCTCCTCTCCTGTATGTGGTCTCTTCTCAGTGTCAAACCACACTGAAGCTCCTCTCCTGTATGTGGTCTCTTCTCAGTGTCAAACCACACTGAAGCTCCTCTCCTGTATGTGGTCTCTTCTCAGTGTCAAACCACACTGAAGCTCCTCTCCTGTATGTGGTCTCTTCTCAGTGTCAAACCACACTGAAGCTCCTCTCCTGTATGTGGTCTCTTCTCAGTGTCAAACCACACTGAAGCTCCTCTCCTGTATGTGGTCTCTTCTCAGTGTCAAACCACACTGAAGCTCCTCTCCTGTATGTGGTCTCTTCTCAGTGTCAAACCACACTGAAGCTCCTCTCCTGTATGTGGTCTCTTCTCAGTGTCAAACCACACTGAAGCTCCTCTCCTGTATGTGGTCTCTTCTCAGTGTCAAACCAAACTGAAGCTCCTCCCCTGTATGTGGTCTCTTCTCAGTGTCAAACCACACTGAAGCTCCTCTCCTGTATGTGGTCTCTTCTCAGTGTCAAACCACACTGAAGCTCCTCTCCTGTATGTGGTCTCTTCTCTTGGTGTCAAACCACACTGAAGCTCCTCTCCTGTATGTGGTCTCTTCTCAGTGTCAAACCACACTGAAGCTCCTCTCCTGTATGTGGTCTCTTCTCAGTGTCAAACCACACTGAAGCTCCTCTCCTGTATGTGGTCTCTTCTCAGTGTCAAACCAAACTGAAGCTCCTCCCCTGTATGTGGTCTCTTCTCAGTGTCAAACCAAACTGAAGCTCCTCGCCTGCAGAACGCCTGGCTTTAACCCATTCAGGCCTACGGTTATTGACTGCTTTAGCTATTGAAAAATAGCAGATATACAAGCTCACAGCTTGTAGATTGTAGATCTGCTATTTTTGAAAAAGTCGTGAAAATGTGTGCAAATCTTTGAATATACTGTATGTATTTTCAAAGCGAACGTTTGTAACTCCAATTTTGCTTCTGGAGGTGGTCCCTGGAACTAGATATTTTGATATGGGGGTACGTGGCCAAACAAATATAATTTTGGGGGTCCTTCACATGAAAAGGTTTAAGAACCACTGACATAGTAGTCTCTCAAGAACAGACTAACTGAGATCCAGTTAGGTGAAAAGGACCTTTTCTTTGACGATGGCCGGCCAGATTACTGGCATAGAAACATAAGTTTTTTTTTTAAAAACCTTAGAAGGATTCAAAAGACACTTATAGAATCGGGTCAAAATTCTAATTTTCACAATTTTTCAAAAATAGCAGATCTACAAGCTCACAGCGCGGCACCGAGTGCCGCGCTGTGAGCTTGTAGATCTGCTATTTTTCAATAGTTAAAGCATAAAATAGTGATACACAATAATGTGTAACCCGTTCTGAACAGGAGGGACAAACCATCTCACTTGATCAGTAACCCCAATCACTCAAACATCTACCCCAGGCCTCCCAATTATCTTACACGTTTACTATTAATCATAAGAGACTTAACAGCGTCTACTGATTCACCGGTGCCACTTCATTCACAGAGTAAATAATATAAATAACACAAAACACAACACAACCATGAACAAACACCCCTCGTCCTGCACAGTGCTTGGTTTGTTCCAATCAATAGGATTGCCAGCACTGCAGAGGAGAGGCACATGACACAGGGACGTGCTGGCCATTGGGAAAAGAGGGACAACTCCCGAACGGCCGGTCCATTCCTGGCCTGCTCCAGGCCGGGGCCATCAAAAGAAATGGCCGGCCATTAAAAGAAATAGCCGGCCCACAAAGTAAATATAACTAAAAGTAATATAATGTAATTGGCCCACTGGCTTGTCTCTCATGATCTTTGAGTAGCAGCAGCAGCGTTATAGAGAGAGATCACTCTCTATAACGCTGCTGCTAGTCAGCGCTATAGAGAGAGATCTCTCTCTCTATAGCGCTGAGTAGCAGCAGCGCTATAGAGAGAGATCTCTCTCTATAACGCTGCTGCTACTCAGCGCTATAGAGAGAGATCTCTTTCTCTATAGCGCTGACTAGCAGCAGCGTTATAGAGAGTGATCTCTCTCTATAACGCTGCTGCTACTCAGCGCTATAGAGAGAGATCTCTCTCTATAGCGCTGAGTAGCAGCGCTATAGAGAGATCTCTCTCTATAGCGCTGAGTAGCAGCGCTATAGAGAGATCTCTCTATAGCGCTGCTACTCAGCGCTATAGAGAGAGATCTCTCTCTATAGCGCTGCTACTCAGCGCTATAGAGAGAGATCTCTCTCTATAGCACTGAGTAGCAGCAGCCCACAGAGCCATCACATTGGCCCCACTGGCTTGTCTATCATCTGAATACCGGTCCACTACTCCCTAGCTTCCTTGATTACTCCAGAATGGTCTACATACACAACACCATTAGACTGTCTTTATACCAGAAAAACACTGAGACCTAAAAGCACAGTAACCTAACCGCTCATCGGTTAGTATTTGGGGCCTTGCGGTGTGTCCGGAAGGCAAAAAAATCTGGTGCGCGGCCATTGGCTGCGCGCAATGAGGGCCTCTCCATCTCCCTTTGACCAACAAATAATCTGCCTTCAGTGTCAATAAATAAACACGTTTAAAACCATTTTAGTCCTTGTGTATTTTCACTTAAAATGGCTTATGTAGAGGTCTATCTTATGTAGAGGTCTATCTTATGTAGAGGTCTATCTTATGTAGAGGTCTATCTTATGTAGAGGTCTATCTTATGTACAGGTCTATCTTATGTAGAGGTCTATCTTATGTAGAGGTCTATCTTATGTACAGGTCTATCTTATGTAGAGGTCTATCTTATGTAGAGGTCTATCTTAAGCAATGCTGCTTGCTCTCCTACAGTGCGGACGTATCGCTGCTTGCTCCCGCTTAGGCTCGCTTGTGCTTACATTCTTCTGCTGATACTGATGTTTTATTTTTTCTCTGAGAAACTACAAATGGATCTTGGATACTTATAAAACTCCGGGATTGTTTTGCTGTACTGCAATATACTAATTTTTTGCCACTTGGTGACTGGATACGTAGCATCTAGCTAACTAGCAAGATGGCCGGACCAACCATTTCTACAAGGGTTTATCAGAAACTGCTTCAGAGGATTGCAGTACTGGAAACGGAATTATTCCAATTAAAACAAACCCAAAGACTGGATAAACCACTCGCCTGGAATTCCCTTGGTGCAAAGCCAAAGATGAAAGAACGGACGACGGGCAGGACACCCTCCCAAAGCCCTCTTATCACCGACGAATGGCCGGAATTACCCCGGCACAGCGCTGCTTCGACCCCCCTTCATAAATGGGCAACTGCCAAGGGGAAAAACACTGCTAAAAAGTCAAACGCAGTCCAATCTCCACACACACCGAGTGTGCAGCTGGCAAACAGATTCACGCCACTGGCCGAGGATGACAGGGGTAGCATCTCCCCAAGCTGGCTAACAGAACAGCTACTAGAAGCCCCCCGAAGTCCCCCTGTTGACAGAGAGAACGTCCCACCCAGCAGGGTAAGAACCACCTCAGTGATTGATCCTGACATTTTGATTGTGGGCGATGCTGCTTTAAAAGGTGTCAAAAGCATAAGAAAGAAGAAGGCAAAAGTTATGTGTTTTCCCAAAGACACAGTCTCTGACATGAAAGACAGAATTCTGGATCTTGTCAACAAACACCAAACGGTGAAAACCCTGATTCTACATACTGGCACATATGACACAGAAGAAAAACAGTCAGAAATCTTAAAGGAGAATTTCAGGGCTCTATTCAACACATTGAGCTTCCTGAACAGTGACATAGAGCTTTGGATCAGCGGTCCCCTACCGCCTATGAGAGGCACAGACGAGAATTTCAGCAGACTGTTCTCTCTGAGCAAATGGCTTTTAGCTGCATGCACCGACAAAAATGTGCATTTTATTGACAACTTCAGTTTTTTCTTCGACAGAAGACACCTATTTGCTGATGAACGGCAACTAAATAAGCTAGGAGCAAAGATATTTTTGCAGAATGTTCTCCATGCTCTGGCCTTGGCCAGAACACAGCAATCCAAAACAACAGATTGTGATGAACAACTCTTATCTGCAACCCACGAAGAATCCATAACAAGAGATAGTGTTATGGTTACTGAACTGCCCCCCTCGGCCGAGGGGGGAACGGCCTTGGTGAACGGAGGAGCTACCGTTGTCCCTGCCCTCCCTGACGAGGAACTGATTATGGTGAACGGAGGAGCTTCCGTTGTCCCTGCCCTCCCTGACGAGCATGACAGTATGGTTACTGAACTGCCCCCCTCGGCCGAGGGGGGAACGGCCTTGGTGAACGGAGGAGCTACCGTTGTCCCTGCCCTCCCTGACGAGGAACTGATTATGGTGAACGGAGGAGCTACCGTTGTCCCTGCCCTCCCTGACGAGGAACTGAATATGGACAACATCTCCGCTGAAGAGTGGAGTAGACGAATGAATGCAGAGTTGGAGTCACTCAGGGAAATGTTCGAAGAGGACAGTAATGAAGAAGAGTTTTGTGGATTCCCTGCTTCAGCCGTGGCTGGCCCGAACAGTGAGCAAAGTGAACTGGCAACTGACAACGGAGAGTTGACAGAGGAAGAGGAGGGGGCGGGTACAACCGCCCCATCACCCCAATCCTCCTCTTTCTCCCTATCTCCAATGCCTCTTCTAGAATTCACGAATGGAATGAATGAACTCATTAACACTGCGTTAAAAATGACCCCGGCCAGACACACGGTCAATGGCCCGGCGGCACAACCACCACAGGACAAACGCCCGGCACCACAACCACCATCCCTGAAAACGCCTGAAATTGCCCCGGCCGTGCCCCAGAAATCTGTGGCCTGGGTGTTTTCGCCCCCACCCATCCCTCCACGACCACAACGACAGAAGACCCAGGCCTCCCAGCTGGACAATACGTTTAGCCGTTGATGTCAGCTGGGTCCATTATACCCAGCAACTAACGTATCTGGACCCGATGCTCCTTCAAGCGCTTTTATTAAGCAGGCTCACAACATTTCTACTGTAATTTCAAATAGAGAGTCCAGGATAAGCAGTGGCTCTGCTAATTTAGCTAACTTAACTTACATTCCCTGTAGGGGCTATAGTACAGTAAAATGTCATAAAATAAACCTGGCACTTTTTAACATCAGGTCACTTTTAAACAAATCCTCCTCTGTAAATGATATAATCTGTGAAGAGAAATTAGATATAATCTTTTTAACAGAGACATGGCTGGGCAACGATGGAGCTTTTGCACTTGGCGTCGCCTGCCCACCAAACTATCACTTTATTCAATCAGTGCGCGAAGGAAAAAGAGGCGGAGGCTTGGCATACATTTTCTCTGACATTTTTAAATTCAAGTGCCTGTCCTTTGGAAGTTTTTCATCCTTTGAATATCAAGCTAACTTATTTGAGAGTCAATCCTCTGTTCTAATGATTACGATATATCGCCCACCAAAATGTAGCAAAGCCTTATTTCTTACAGAAATATCTGAACTTCTATCTATCTGTTCCACGGACTATGAGAGAACCCTTATTGCTGGTGATACTAACTTGCATGTGGACACTGTTACTGATCTTACAGCTATGAGTTTCTTACAGTTACTGCATTCCCTTGATTTTGATCAGCATGTTACCGGGCCAACCCACAATCAAGGCCACACCCTTGATCTTGTGATCTCTAAAGGGCTAAATATTTCTATGGACAGGATTATCGCTAAGCCTGATTTATCAGACCACTATTTACTGTGTTTTAATATGACTGTCTCTGATCTAGAAAAAAACAATAGAGAATATACTATAAAAAAGAGATTTTTCGGTTCCTCGGCAGCAGAAGAGTTTGCCAGCCTTCTTGCGTGTGCACCCCGCCTTCCTGATATTCCCTCAGTAAATGATATGGTTCAACGTTTTAATCTTAAATTGGAGTCAGCTCTGGATATAGTGGCTCCTATGAAAACTAAAAAGAAATATAATTCCAAAGTAACACCCTGGATAAACGATCATATACGTTCACTCAAAAAACAATGCCGCAGAGCAGAGCGAGCTTGGAGAAAAAATAAATTAACTATCCACCTACAGATATTTAAGGCGTCAACAGCCACCTATAATAAAACCATGCGTCTGGCTAGGCAGGCCTATTTTTCCGGAATTATTAATGAGAATAAGAACAATGCTAGGGTCTTATTCTCTACCATTGAACGCCTTTTAAACCCCCCCCAGTCCTACAAGCAGTCACTCCCTGCCTCTAAAGCAAAGTGTAATGAGTTTGCATCCTTCTTTGACAACAAAATTGTTAACATTCGAGCTGGTATTACGAATAATACTGTCACAAATGCAAATGCGGTTAATGGTGCCATGTGTAAAAGCATCGATAAATCTAGGGGGAGCCTAGTATCATTTTGTGCAATTGATGAAGAGGAACTTCGTAAAACCATATCGCAAATGACATCGTCTTCTTGCTCGCTGGATGCAATACCCACGCCGTTTCTTAAAGAGGTTGTAGACTGTGTTATTGAAGATATCCTAAAAATAGTAAACAGCTCTATACAATCAGGTGTCTTTCCAGACTCACTGAAAACGGCTGTAGTTAAACCCTTACTCAAAAAACCCAACCTTGACCCGTCCGTGCTGGATAATTATCGACCCATCTCTAATTTGCCTTTTCTGGGCAAGGTCCTAGAAAAAATTATCTTTCATCAATTGGATGTGTTTCTGCAGAACAATAAGGTGCACAACAAATTCCAATCCGGCTTCAGGAAAGGACACAGCACAGAAACTGCACTTTTAAAAGTTATTAATGATCTTAGGGTGGCTGCTGATAACAAAGATGTGTCCGTTCTCCTACTGCTGGACCAATCGGCGGCTTTTGACACAATTGACCATACAATTCTAATACAACGTCTCGAACACTGGGTAGGACTGTCAGGTACAGCTCTGTCCTGGTTTTGCTCTTATCTGACAGGCAGAAGCTACTCTGTTAATCTAGCTGACTTCGAGTCAAACAAACACAACATCTGCTCTGGTATTCCACAGGGCTCGATTCTTGGTCCTTTATTATTCTCCCTCTATATACTGCCGCTGGGAGAACTTATTTCCGCTCACGGTGTGAATTTCCATTTCTATGCTGATGACACCCAGTTGTACCTTTCGGTGGCTACGGACGACCCCTGTGCTCTAGACCCATTGCTGACGTGCGTGTCCAGCATAAAATGCTGGATGAGTGAGAACTTTCTCAAGCTAAATGAGGACAAGACAGAAGTTCTCATAATAGGTTCTACTGCCCAGAGAGAATCAATAATAAATAGACTTGGTAACCTGGCTAAAGAAAATAACACCTCTGTTAAGAACCTGGGGGTGATCATTGATGCTGAATTAAATTTTAATACACACATTAATCATGTCACGAAGATTGCCTTCTTTCACCTTAGAAATATTGCGCGAATTAGAGCCTATCTGTCGCTGAACGATGCAAAAACGCTGATCCACGCTTTTGTTTTCTCTCGGCTTGATTACTGCAACGCACTTCTCTCTGGTCTGCCAAAGAAAACAACTGACAGATTACAACTTGTTCAAAATGCAGCAGCCAGAGTTTTAACAAAAACTAAGATAAGAGAACATATTACTCCAGTTTTAGCGTCGCTACACTGGCTCCCGGTTGTTTTTAGGATTGATTTTAAAATTCTTTTACTTGTTTATAAAGCTCTAAATGGTCTGGCACCTTCGTACCTCTATAACTGCCTGCATAGATATGTTCCAACCCGCCCACTCAGGTCCTCTAGTGCAGACCTACTTGAGGTGCCAACAATGACATATAAAAAATATGGTGAAGCAGCTTTCTGCTTCTATGGACCGACAGCTTGGAATAAACTACCACTACACCTAAGACAGGCAGCCTCGGTGGATAGCTTTAAAGCACAGCTCAAGACCTATTTCTTTACTCTTGCTTTTAGCTAAATTTTTTAATCCCTATGCTGCTATTGACGTCCGCACGGCTCTGAAATTGTTCTTCAATGTTCTATGCTTTTATTTTTTCTTGCTTTATTGTAATCATTTTACTTATCTCTTTTTTATGTATTTTTTATTTCTATTTTACTTTTTCTCTGTTAAGCACGTGTGCTTCATTTTATGCTCTGTAAAGCACTTTGAGCTGCATTTCATGTCATGAAAGGTGCTATACAAATAAAGTTTTATTATTATTATTATTATTATTATGTAGAGGTCTATCTTATGTAGAGGTCTATCTTATGTAGAGGTCTATCTTATGTAGAGGTCTATCTTATGTAGAGGTCTATCTTATGTAGAGGTCTATCCCAAAGAATCAGACTATTGTGTAAAAAAGCATTCCAGATGCCATAGCATCCCAAATCATAACTGACTGTGGAAACTTCCCACTGGACTTGGCTCAAGGGGGGGGGGGGGGGGGGGGGGGGGGGGGGCTTTAGCACCCCCTAACCGCCCCACAAACCCAATACTGATGAAAAATATTAAAGGAATAAATACATAAAATGTATATGAATATGTGAAAGACAATTGACTGGCGTCTATGTAAACCATGCTATAAAATCATACTTTTTATGCTGGAAAGCATCTTCAGCCTCACAAAAACCCTATCCGATCACCTACAGTCCTCAGATTTGGAGCTGGAAACTGCCAATGATCTGGTCTGTTCAGTTATCCATACCCTAGAAGCGAGATAATCTTGTTTGTTATATTCATTATTGTTTGTTGCCAAAATGAATTAGCCCCCGCTCTAAAAAAAAAAAAAAAGCCAGCTCCCCCACAGCCCCCCCCAGTCACACTTCTCTGGAGCCAGCAACTCTGACTTCAGAAGGTTGACATTTCTCTATTATAAATCCTTGTTTTCAGTGGACTCCTGTAATATTGTAATATTTTTGAAATACAGACTTTTGCCTTCAATTTTCCAAAGGGGGTACTTTATTTTTCAACACACCCCTATAAATAGAAAGCCGATTTCTGCTGTGTCTGCTGAGTCAAACTAGTGATGACCATTACACGTTCTCTCACTGAAAAGATTTGAATTTCCTGTGCTGCAACAAGAACACCACAGGAACAGACATCAAAACAACACCAACTCAGTGCAGCACCAGTGTAGGCTACCTTTTATTGTTGCATTTTCATTAGACTATTAATGAATTTGAAAATGTATATTTATAATCACAAAGAACAAAACATATATAGCATACTGATAATTAACACCTGTAAAACATATAAAACTAGAAGCAGTGCTCTTCCGAGCACAGGTCTCCACCAGGCCGTGCGTCCTGGTGGTGCTACTGTATAATAGGCCAATGTAAAAAGGGTGGCATATGTTCTTCACCTTAGATCTTTCATGGCAATCGGACGCTGCATGCATGATTTCAAGCATTGTGTTCCAAAAATGTGTTTTGCTAAAGTCTACCTGCTGGTGGCGCTATAACAGGACAATGTTAAAAAGGTAGCATTTGTTCCTTGACCTAGTGGGAATATGTGTGGCAAATGTCACGGTAATCGCAAGCTGCGTTGATGATTTGAGGCATTTTGTTCAAAAACGGAGCAATCCTGCAAACTTTGGAAGCTAATATTAGCCAATCAGGATGGAATGTGAAATATCAGACGGATCGGACTTGATCACATGACTATAGAGATACTGTGTACCGATTTGCATGATTTTTGGATAAAATCTCAAGGAGTAATATCCAAAAATGTGTTTTACATAGGTCGGCCCAAAGGTGGCGCTATAAAAGGCTGATGTGAAAAATGCAGGGCAAAGGTTTATCCTTAGCCTCTAGGGAGTGCGCTTACAAAGTTTGAAACTGATCGGTGGAGTTATAGGTAAAACCACAAATCGGGCTGTTATAGCGCCACCATGAGGCTGATAAAAAAAAAATTAAGTGGCATTTCTTCCTCGGCCTAGTGGGAACGTGTGTGCGCGATTTCATGATAATTGCACTTTGCGTTTGTGATTTGAGGCATTTTGTTCAAAACGGCTCAATCCCACAAACTTTGGAAGCCAATCTTAGCCAATCAGGATGGAATATGCAAAATCGGACAGATCCGTGTCGATCACATGACTGTCGAGATATTGCCTACCGATTTGTAGGATTTTTGGACAAAATCTGTAAGAGTAGTGCACAGAAATGTGTTTAGCAAACATCGGCCACTAGTTGGCGCTAGAAAAGGCCCATTTGAAAAATTTAGGGCAGAGGTTCTAGATTGGCATCCAGGGAATGTGTGTGCTCACTTTGGCAGCAACCGGGCCAACGGCGACTGAGATTTGGCGCTCACAAACTGCGAGGACGCACGGACGGACGCACGCACGGACGGACGCACGGACGGACGGACACACGGACGGAGGGGAAAACATACTCTCCCTCAGCCTTCGGCTGGTGGAGACAATAATAATGGTGGTTGGCCAATTTGGACTGGGGGGGGGGGGCACCACGTCTAATCTGGGTGGGCCTCTGCCCCGCCAATGCAGGGAGAGACAGCTCTCCTAAAGAGACAGAACGAGGGGTTTCTGAACTGCCCACAGCTCTCCTAAAGAGACAGAACGAGGGGTTTCTGAACTGCCCACAGCTCTCCTAAAGACACAGAACGAGTGGTTTCTGAACCCACAGCTCTCCTAAAGACACAGAACGAGGGGTTTCTGAACCCACAGCTCTCCTAAAGACACAGAACGAGGGGTTTCTGAACCCACAGCTCTCCTAAAGACACAGAACGAGGGGTTTCTGAACCCACAGCTCTCCTAAAGACACAGAACGAGTGGTTTCTGAACCCACAGCTCTCCTAAAGACAGAACGAGGGGTTTCTGAACCCACAGCTCTCCTAAAGACACAGAACGAGGGGTTTCTGAACCCACAGCTCTCCTAAAGACACAGAACGAGTGGTTTCTGAACCCACAGCTCTCCTAAAGACACAGAACGAGGGGTTTCTGAACCCACAGCTCTCCTAAAGACACAGAACGAGGGGTTTCTGAACCCACAGCTCTCCTAAAGACACAGAACGAGTGGTTTCTGAACCCACAGCTCTCCTAAAGACACAGAACGAGGGGTTTCTGAACCCACAGCTCTCCTAAAGACACAGAACGAGGGGTTTCTGAACTGCCCACAGCTCTCCTAAAGACACAGAACGAGGGGTTTCTGAACTGCCCACAGCTCTCCTAAAGACACAGAACGAGGGGTTTCTGAACTGCCCACAGCTCTCCTAAAGAGACACAGAACGAGGGGTTTCTGAACTGCCCACAGCTCTCCTAAGAGACACAGAACGAGTAGGAGAAGAAGAGCCGTTCTATGAACATTAGTGAGGAGCAGTTATATGCAGATAGGTTGAAACATGGTGAGGTGGTCCTTTAAAACCCATTTAGGCCTAGAATTATTGAATACTTTAACCAGTGAAAAATAGCAGATATACAAGCTCACAGCGCGGCACCGAGTGCCGCGCTGCGAGCTTGTAGATCTGCTATTTTTGAAAAAATCGCGAAAATGTGTGCAAATCTTTGCACACATTGCAAATCTTTGAATATATGCATTTTCAAAGCGAACATTTGTAAATCAAATTTAGCTTCTTGGTCCCTGGAACTAAATGTTTTGAGATGGGGGTCCGTGGCCAAATACATGTCATTTTGGGGGTCCTTCACATGAAAAGGTTTGAGAGCCACTGACATAGTAGTCTCTCAAGAACAGACTAACTGAGCTCCAGTTGAAGTGAAAAGGACCTTTTCTTTGACGACGGCTGGCCAGATTGCTGGCATAGAAACATAGTTTAAAAAAAAAAAAACCCTTAGAAGGATTCAAAAGACACTTATAGAATCGGGTCAAAATTCAAATTTTCACGATTTTTCAAAAATAGCAGATCTACAAGCTCGCAGCGCGGCACTCGGTGCCGCGCTGTGAGCTTGTATATCTGCTATTTTTCAATAGTTAAAGCATAAAATAATGATACACAAAATGTGTACCCGTTCTGAATGGGTTAAGTGAGCCATGTGAGTACATCACATCACAGCATTGTGTGTGGAGAGGAATCAAACAGGCAAAACGGCTGAGTTGGGAAATAATGGAGAAATAAAAGAGGTTGAAGAAAAGCAAAGCATAAAAGCCAGTAATGGTTCTCAGATGCATGCTATTAACTATGAATTGTGATTTCACAGCCGCAGTGTTTAAGCTGAATTAATGCACAACCATGTAAAGAGCTTTAAACGCTGAGGAGGCAAAATATGTTATTTAATAAAGATGAATGCTAAAGACTTTCTATCCTGTTCCTCTCTCTCCCTCTCTCTCTCTCTCTCTCTCTCTCTCTCTCTCTCTCTCTCTCTCTCTCTCTCCCTCTCCCTCTCTCTCTCTCTCTCTCTCTCTCTCTCTCTCTCTCTCTCTCTCTCTCTCAGCCAACTTGGAGTCATCTCATCAAACATTTAGTGGAGCGAGGCCCAGACGATGTTTCTGGGATGGTTGTTCATTTCATTTTTATTTCTCGTTTTCTTTGCTTTTTAGATCCACTCCCCGTTTCTGTTCTTTCAAACCCCCAGCACTGTTTCTACATGGACAGTGGTGGAACAAGTACTCCATTTTTTTTACTTGAGTAAAAGTATCAATAATCTCTCTCTGTAAATACTCTGTACTGTCAGTAAAAGTCCAGAATTCAGAACTTGAATAAAAGTACTTGAGTAAAAGTACGAAAAGTATTGGCATCAAAATGTACTCAAAGTACCAAAAGTAAAAGTACAAAATGGTATGCCATTTCCTCATTTCACCTTTATTTCTCATCATTGGCTGGGCCTTTAGCCAAATCTAGTAACTTTAGTTACTAGATATAAATGATTATTATTGCAAAACATAACCTACATTAAACCCACTTCAAATCAGCAGATCTTCTGTGGTAATCTATTGTGCTATAGTTTAGTGCTTGCAGCCATGTTGGGGGCTGGTCAGAAATAGTCCCCTCCTTATGCTCATCCTGTCATTTTCTTCTTTTTGTAGTTTTTATTTTTCACTAAAAACAGTGTTTACAGTGTACTCTTTAACGTCGGCTACGAAGCTTGCGGAGCGGAGCATCTGCTGTACACAGCTAAAGCACACAGCTAAAGCAGAAGCACTGTCTTCTACAGATTGGATCAACGGATTTACACGCTTTCTTTCTTGCACATGTGATGTTTAAGGGAGCATTTAGCAACACGGAGCACATTGGACATGCAGCCCGTTTTGTAGTAAGAACGTGGGAGGCGGCAGGCGGGCTTGCAAAACAAACTTTTTAGGGCACTCTAGCTCGGACACAGAACGTTCATGGGCTGCAGTGAGCTTGAGTAACAACTGAACTATAAAGCTGACGCAGGCTTCATTATCAAAACTAGCGTGAAATATACAGCCAGACTTTAGAACGCCTCGGCTTAAGAGAAGCTCTGAGCTCTGAGATACGCTGCATAGCGTTAGCTTCGCACCAGCGCCAGCTGTTCCATTACCAGAAGCCGTCACCACGTCTTTCTTTGTGTGCCCGAGAGCGACTCAGAGAGTCAGATCACGATGTATAAATCAAAAAATAAATCCTTCCAGAATACTCTCTTCTGCAAACCGATAACATTAGCGAGATGAAGTTAGTCACTGAGTGTGTTTACGCTGTATGGGGCGGTGCTCAAAGCGTGTAATTCGAGACAATGAGTTCTCAGAGCGCAATCTCTCCTCCCCCAAAAAACACGGATAATTCCTTACAAAAGCAGCCTAGTTTAACAAATAAAAGTAGCCATTGTAGTACCTTAAAACAACTATCTTTTCACATGAAACCCTTGTTCTAAATTCAAACTGTGTGATATGAAAAAAAAAAGAAAAATACAAAAAACTAAATTGACTTCATTTTCTCACATTTCTACTGTTTGAAAATCGTCGAGTTATGGACCTTTCCACCAGCACTGGTCACATATGAACATAATTACATCCTTATCCTAGTAGGTCAACAATGTACATCTCCTTACTATACATAGCAGAGCCACGCACGAACACACGCACACAGCAGTGGGGAAACAGCGCTACTAGTGGCCGTTCATATGAGTTCAAGCCAGATCCACGGCTCTGACCAAAACAGACACATTCACGCGACACGCGCGTGTCCATTCAGGGAATGGCCTGTCAATCATTCTCATGATTGACAGCTGCTGCTGTTGCTGTTGTAACCGTCTGAGAACACATCTGGTCTCATCCAGCTGAATTAATTGGTCTAATTAATGTTAATTAATTGGTCTAATTAATGTTAATTAGTCAATTAATTAACGCTGAAGTCTGAACACAAACTCTGGATTTCCGCGAGGCTTTAAATAAACAAAGTCAAGTGTTTGTGTGTGTGTGTGTGTGTGTGTGTGTGTGTGTGTGGGTGTTACTGTGTGTGTGTGTGTGTGTGTGTGTGTGTGTGCGTGCGTGCGTGCGTGCGTGCGTGCGTGCGTGCGTGCGTGCGTGCGTGCGTGCGTGCGTGCGTGCGTGCGTGCGCGTGTGTGAGTGCATATAAATAACGATGATGATATATTTGATTTGCACGTTGCAGAATATACAACTGTGAGTTTTCTGTTGACCAAAAAGGAGGTCAAATGACTGCTAAAAGACTACATATCCCAGCATTCTGTAACCCATCTTTCACCCAGCAGTGCCTGCTGCCGAAGCCAGGGGAGTCCAAACCTTTTTCAAAGGGGGCCTCATTACAAAATATTAAAACACCCATCGGCCGAATTTTCTTTTTTTTAAAGGTCTGACCGTAACAAAGTCAAATACTGTACATAATGCATGGCATTTAAACAATGTTATTTAACTTATCATCGTCAATATTAATATCAATAGTCTTTTGTCAGGTGTCTGCTCTGAACAAAACACAAATACTGTAACTCTTATTTCACATCACCAAATGTAACCAGATGTGAAAGGTAAAACAAAATCAATAAAATATCCTTTCTTTGACCCCTTCAGAATGAGACAACAGGAAACAAAGAATCCTGACCAATTATACTCAGGGAAAATATTCTCGAACAAAGCTGCGGGCCACATAACATTTGTCCTGGGGCCGCATTCGGCCCAGGGGCCGCTCTTTGGACACCCCTGGCCTGAGCTGTAATCAAGATCAAGATTACAAGTCCAGAAGGAAATGTGTCTTGGACATACAGTACAGGCTGCTACACATCATACCGGTACACAAAGAAATACAAATAAAACAGAGCATATACCACACACATAATGAGTTAAAATGAATTCACTGCGTTACATTACACTACATTGAGGTACCAAACACCACATTAACGGCCTGATGAGTTCAACAGATATTCAACAGGATATTTGGATCTCTTCATTTCTGTTATTTTCTAGTTTTTTACTGGGACTGTAATGTCTGCCAGAGGGAAGCATTTCCTATTCTGAATGCAGGAATGCAGGACTGAAAGCAGGACAGGAGAGGGTCGGCAATTAAAGGGCCACTTCACCTCTGGGACAACCCTATCTTATAATAATAATAATAATAATAATGAATTGCATTTTTATAGCGCTTTTCCAAGTGCTCAAAGCGCTTTACAATGGTTCATTCATTCATACATTGGGGAGTGAAGCGGCGAACATTCGACGCCAGCGTCCTCACTTCCCACATTCACACACCAATGGTGGCAAGCTTGCACCAACCAACTCATTGGAGGCAACGTGGGGTTCAGTGTCTTGCCCAAGGACACTTCGACATGTTGACAGGAGGAGCTGGGATTTGAACCTCCGACCCATGGATCATTGGCCAACCCACTCTACCTCCTGAGCTACAGCCGCCCCTATTTATTACGATCAACACAATCCTGAGTTAATATTTGTGTTCAATCTGTTTTTTGAGATATTTTAGTATTTCAGCATGTACTAGTGATGCAAAATGCATCACTAGTACATGCTGAAATACTAAAATATAAAAAACAAAAAACAGATTGAACACAAAAAATAACTCAGGATTGTGTTGATCGTGTCCCAAACAACAATAAAATAAGATAGAGTTGTCCCAGAGGTGAAGTGGCCCTTTATTTTCTTAGTGTTCCTCCAACAGGTTTTGGAGGGAGGGGCTCCCACACACCCATCACTGTCAATGCAGTACGAGCTGGTCTATTGATCTGTGATTTTAACAGTTAAAGGACCAAATGCAGTATGAGCTGGTCTATTGATCTGTGATTTTAACCTAACAGTTAAATTAACAAACCAAACAGAAATTGCATAACGAAAAAATAATATGCTACCCTCCCTCTGCCAACCTGGGGAGTAGAGAGCCCCGAACTGAGATCATGCTTCCTTCAGTGCATGAGGAGCGAGCAGGCTGCTTCTTATCACCCTTCAACTGTCATCACGGCACCCACTTTGGGAAACCCTCTAGAGCAGATTCAGTGCCTCTACCGGCAGGCTACTAGTGCTACCCTAACCCTAACCCTAACCCTAACCCTCTACCGGCAGGCTACTAGTGCTACGTTGTCCCTAAAGCCCTTCTAAAGCTAACCTTCACGCCAGTATGGAAATCATCGCTATGAAGGAAAATGTTGGTCGACTTGGTTGGTTGACTAAATATGTTTTCGTCACAAAGAAAAACTAGGCTAGGGGCGCCCGGTGGCCTACTGGTCTCAGCGCATACCATATAGGCATTGATGCCTGGCGGCGTCGCCGGTTCGATTCCCGATCCTGACGACCTTTGCCGCATGTCTCTCCCCATCTCTCCCCCTGTTTCCTGTCAGTCTACTGTACTATCCAATAAAGGCATAAAAGCCCAAAAACAAATCTTAAAAAAAAAAAAAAAAAAAATAGGCTAAAATGTCAGGGAGGGACTTTAGTGGAGCAGAGATCCAATAGATCTAAAAGACAAGTCATGTTATGTTTGGTTGCACTCGGATGTTGCAGATCTACAAGCTCACAAAAAGAAATCTGCCATTACAACCCCATCAAGGCACCGCTAACTTGTGTCGACAAGATCAACTGTAGATATTTAGTCGACTATAATATGATATTTATTCGATTAGAAGCAGACTGAAACATTTCAGCTGACTGAAATATGACTCAAACTGAATGACAAACAGCATTACTCAGAAGACTATGACTAAAACTGAATGACAAACAGCATTACTCAGAAGACTAGGACTAAAACTGAATGACAAACAGCATTACTCAGAAGACTAGGACTAAAACTGAATGACAAACAGCATTACTCAGAAGACTAGGACTAAAACTGAATGACAAACAGCATTACTCAGAAGACTAGGACTAAAACTGAATGACAAACAGCATTACTCAGAAGACTAGGACTAAAACTGAATGACAAACAGCATTACTCAGAAGACTAGGACTAAAACTGAATGACAAACAGCATTACTCAGAAGACCATGACTAAAACTGAATGACAAACAGCATTACTCAGAAGACTAGGACTAAAACTGAATGACAAACAGCATTACTCAGAAGACCATGACTAAAACTGAATGACAAACAGCATTACTGAGAAGACTAGGACTAAAACTGAATGACAAACAGCATTACTGAGAAGACTAGGACTAAAACTGAATGACAAACAGCATTACTCAGAAGACTAGGACTAAAACTGAATGACAAACAGCATTACTCAGAAGACCATGACTAAAACTGAATGACAAACAGCATTACTCAGAAGACTAGGACTAAAACTGAATGACAAACAGCATTACTCAGAAGACCATGACTAAAACTGAATGACAAACAGCATTACTGAGAAGACTAGGACTAAAACTGAATGACAAACAGCATTACTCAGAAGACCATGACTAAAACTGAATGACAAACAGCATTACTCAGAAGACTAGGACTAAAACTGAATGACAAACAGCATTACTCAGAAGACTGTGACTAAAACTGAATGACAAACAGCATTACTCAGAAGACTAGGACTAAAACTGAATGACAAACAGCATTACTCAGAAGACTATGACTAAAACTGAATGACAAACAGCATTACTCAGAAGACTAGGACTAAAACTGAATGACAAACAGCATTACTCAGAAGACTAGGACTAAAACTGAATGACAAACAGCATTACTCAGAAGACTATGACTAAAACTGAATGACAAACAGCATTACTCAGAAGACTATGACTAAAACTGAATGACAAACAGCATTACTGAGAAGACTAGGACTAAAACTGAATGACAAACAGCATTACTCAGAAGACTATGACTAAAACTGAATGACAAACAGCATTACTCAGAAGACTAGGACTAAAACTGAATGACAAACAGCATTACTGAGAAGACTAGGACTAAAACTGAATGACAAACAGCATTACTCAGAAGACTAGGACTAAAACTGAATGACAAACAGCATTACTCAGAAGACTAGGACTAAAACTGAATGACAAACAGCATTACTCAGAAGACTAGGACTAAAACTGAATGACAAACAGCATTACTCAGAAGACCATGACTAAAACTGAATGACAAACAGCATTACTCAGAAGACTAGGACTAAAACTGAATGACAAACAGCATTACTCAGAAGACCATGACTAAAACTGAATGACAAACAGCATTACTCAGAAGACTAGGACTAAAACTGAATGACAAACAGCATTACTGAGAAGACTAGGACTAAAACTGAATGACAAACAGCATTACTCAGAAGACTATGACTAAAACTGAATGACAAACAGCATTACTCAGAAGACTAGGACTAAAACTGAATGACAAACAGCATTACTCAGAAGACTGTGACTAAAACTGAATGACAAACAGCATTACTCAGAAGACTAGGACTAAAACTGAATGACAAACAGCATTACTCAGAAGACCATGACTAAAACTGAATGACAAACAGCATTACTCAGAAGACTATGACTAAAACTGAATGACAAACAGCATTACTCAGAAGACTATGACTAAAACTGAATGACAAACAGCATTACTCAGAAGACTAGGACTAAAACTGAATGACAAACAGCATTACTCAGAAGACTAGGACTAAAACTGAATGACAAACAGCATTACTCAGAAGACTAGGACTAAAACTGAATGACAAACAGCATTACTGAGAAGACTAGGACTAAAACTGAATGACAAACAGCATTACTCAGAAGACCATGACTAAAACTGAATGACAAACAGCATTACTCAGAAGACTAGGACTAAAACTGAATGACAAACAGCATTACTCAGAAGACTAGGACTAAAACTGAATGACAAACAGCATTACTCAGAAGACTATGACTAAAACTGAATGACAAACAGCATTACTCAGAAGACTAGGACTAAAACTGAATGACAAACAGCATTACTCAGAAGACTGTGACTAAAAATGAATGACAAACAGCATTACTCAGAAGACTAGGACTAAAACTGAATGACAAACAGCATTACTCAGAAGACTAGGACTAAAACTGAATGACAAACAGCATTACTCAGAAGACTAGGACTAAAACTGAATGACAAACAGCATTACTCAGAAGACTAGGACTAAAACTGAATGACAAACAGCATTACTCAGAAGACTATGACTAAAACTGAATGACAAACAGCATTACTCAGAAGACTAGGACTAAAACTGAATGACAAACAGCATTACTCAGAAGACTAGGACTAAAACTGAATGACAAACAGCATTACTCAGAAGACCATGACTAAAACTGAATGACAAACAGCATTACTCAGAAGACTAGGACTAAAACTGAATGACAAACAGCATTACTGAGAAGACTAGGACTAAAACTGAATGACAAACAGCATTACTCAGAAGACTATGACTAAAACTGAATGACAAACAGCATTACTCAGAAGACTAGGACTAAAACTGAATGACAAACAGCATTACTCAGAAGACTGTGACTAAAACTGAATGACAAACAGCATTACTGAGAAGACTTGGACTAAAACTGAATGACAAACAGCATTACTCAGAAGACCATGACTAAAACTGAATGACAAACAGCATTACTCAGAAGACTAGGACTAAAACTGAATGACAAACAGCATTACTCAGAAGACTATGACTAAAACTGAATGACAAACAGCATTACTCAGAAGACTATGACTAAAACTGAATGACAAACAGCATTACTCAGAAGACTAGGACTAAAACTGAATGACAAACAGCATTACTGAGAAGACTAGGACTAAAACTGAATGACAAACAGCATTACTCAGAAGACCATGACTAAAACTGAATGACAAACAGCATTACTCAGAAGACTAGGACTAAAACTGAATGACAAACAGCATTACTCAGAAGACTATGACTAAAACTGAATGACAAACAGCATTACTCAGAAGACTAGGACTAAAATTGAATGACAAACAGCATTACTCAGAAGACTAGGACTAAAACTGAATGACAAACAGCATTACTCAGAAGACCATGACTAAAACTGAATGACAAACAGCATTACTCAGAAGACTAGGACTAAAACTGAATGACAAACAGCATTACTCAGAAGACCATGACTAAAACTGAATGACAAACAGCATTACTCAGAAGACTAGGACTAAAACTGAATGACAAACAGCATTACTCAGAAGACCATGACTAAAACTGAATGACAAACAGCATTACTCAGAAGACTAGGACTAAAACTGAATGACAAACAGCATTACTCAGAAGACTATGACTAAAACTGAATGACAAACAGCATTACTCAGAAGACTAGGACTAAAACTGAATGACAAACAGCATTACTCAGAAGACCATGACTAAAACTGAATGACAAACAGCATTACTCAGAAGACTAGGACTAAAACTGAATGACAAACAGCATTACTCAGAAGACTAGGACTAAAACTGAATGACAAACAGCATTACTCAGAAGACTAGGACTAAAACTGAATGACAAACAGCATTACTCAGAAGACTAGGACTAAAACTGAATGACAAACAGCATTACTCAGAAGACTAGGACTAAAACTGAATGACAAACAGCATTACTCAGAAGACTAGGACTAAAACTGAATGACAAACAGCATTACTCAGAAGACCATGACTAAAACTGAATGACAAACAGCATTACTCAGAAGACTAGGACTAAAACTGAATGACAAACAGCATTACTCAGAAGACCATGACTAAAACTGAATGACAAACAGCATTACTCAGAAGACTGTGACTAAAACTGAATGACAAACAGCATTACTCAGAAGACTATGACTAAAACTGAATGACAAACAGCATTACTCAGAAGACTAGGACTAAAACTGAATGACAAACAGCATTACTCAGAAGACTAGGACTAAAACTGAATGACAAACAGCATTACTGAGAAGACTAGGACTAAAACTGAATGACAAACAGCATTACTCAGAAGACTGTGACTAAAACTGAATGACAAACAGCATTACTCAGAAGACTAGGACTAAAACTGAATGACAAACAGCATTACTCAGAAGACTAGGACTAAAACTGAATGACAAACAGCATTACTCAGAAGACTAGGACTAAAACTGAATGACAAACAGCATTACTGAGAAGACTAGGACTAAAACTGAATGACAAACAGCATTACTCAGAAGACTAGGACTAAAACTGAATGACAAACAGCATTACTCAGAAGACTAGGACTAAAACTGAATGACAAACAGCATTACTCAGAAGACTAGGACTAAAACTGAATGACAAACAGCATTACTCAGAAGACTATGACTAAAACTGAATGACAAACAGCATTACTCAGAAGACTAGGACTAAAACTGAATGACAAACAGCATTACTGAGAAGACTAGGACTAAAACTGAATGACAAACAGCATTACTCAGAAGACTAGGACTAAAACTGAATGACAAACAGCATTACTCAGAAGACTGTGACTAAAACTGAATGACAAACAGCATTACTCAGAAGACTGTGACTAAAACTGAATGACAAACAGCATTACTCAGAAGACTAGGACTAAAACTGAATGACAAACAGCATTACTCAGAAGACTAGGACTAAAACTGAATGACAAACAGCATTACTCAGAAGACTAGGACTAAAACTGAATGACAAACAGCATTACTCAGAAGACCATGACTAAAACTGAATGACAAACAGTATTACTGAGAAGACTAGGACTAAAACTGAATGACAAACAGCATTACTCAGAAGACTATGACTAAAACTGAATGACAAACAGCATTACTCAGAAGACTATGACTAAAACTGAATGACAAACAGCATTACTCAGAAGACTAGGACTAAAACTGAATGACAAACAGCATTACTCAGAAGACTAGGACTAAAACTGAATGACAAACAGCATTACTCAGAAGACTAGGACTAAAACTGAATGACAAACAGCATTACTCAGAAGACTAGGACTAAAACTGAATGACAAACAGCATTACTCAGAAGACTGTGACTAAAACTGAATGACAAACAGCATTACTCAGAAGACCATGACTAAAACTGAATGACAAACAGCATTACTCAGAAGACTAGGACTAAAACTGAATGACAAACAGCATTACTCAGAAGACCATGACTAAAACTGAATGACAAACAGCATTACTGAGAAGACTTGGACTAAAACTGAATGACAAACAGCATTACTCAGAAGACCATGACTAAAACTGAATGACAAACAGCATTACTCAGAAGACTATGACTAAAACTGAATGACAAACAGCATTACTCAGAAGACTAGGACTAAAACTGAATGACAAACAGCATTACTCAGAAGACTGTGACTAAAACTGAATGACAAACAGCATTACTCAGAAGACTGTGACTCAAACTGAATGACAAACAGCATTACTCAGAAGACTAGGACTAAAACTGAATGACAAACAGCATTACTCAGAAGACTAGGACTAAAACTGAATGACAAACAGCATTACTCAGAAGACTAGGACTAAAACTGAATGACAAACAGCATTACTCAGAAGACCATGACTAAAACTGAATGACAAACAGCATTACTCAGAAGACTAGGACTAAAACTGAATGACAAACAGCATTACTCAGAAGACTATGACTAAAACTGAATGACAAACAGCATTACTCAGAAGACTATGACTAAAACTGAATGACAAACAGCATTACTCAGAAGACTAGGACTAAAACTGAATGACAAACAGCATTACTCAGAAGACCATGACTAAAACTGAATGACAAACAGCATTACTCAGAAGACTAGGACTAAAACTGAATGACAAACAGCATTACTCAGAAGACTAGGACTAAAACTGAATGACAAACAGCATTACTGAGAAGACTAGGACTAAAACTGAATGACAAACAGCATTACTGAGAAGACTAGGACTAAAACTGAATGACAAACAGCATTACTCAGAAGACTAGGACTAAAACTGAATGACAAACAGCCTTACTCAGAAGACTAGGACTAAAACTGAATGACAAACAGCATTACTCAGAAGACCATGACTAAAACTGAATGACAAACAGCATTACTCAGAAGACTAGGACTAAAACTGAATGACAAACAGCATTACTCAGAAGACTAGGACTAAAACTGAATGACAAACAGCATTACTCAGAAGACTATGACTAAAACTGAATGACAAACAGCATTACTCAGAAGACTATGACTAAAACTGAATGACAAACAGCATTACTCAGAAGACTAGGACTAAAACTGAATGACAAACAGCATTACTCAGAAGACCATGACTAAAACTGAATGACAAACAGCATTACTCAGAAGACTAGGACTAAAACTGAATGACAAACAGCATTACTCAGAAGACTAGGACTAAAACTGAATGACAAACAGCATTACTGAGAAGACTAGGACTAAAACTGAATGACAAACAGCATTACTGAGAAGACTAGGACTAAAACTGAATGACAAACAGCATTACTCAGAAGACTAGGACTAAAACTGAATGACAAACAGCCTTACTCAGAAGACTAGGACTAAAACTGAATGACAAACAGCATTACTCAGAAGACCATGACTAAAACTGAATGACAAACAGCATTACTCAGAAGACTAGGACTAAAACTGAATGACAAACAGCATTACTCAGAAGACCATGACTAAAACTGAATGACAAACAGCATTACTCAGAAGACTATGACTAAAACTGAATGACAAACAGCATTACTCAGAAGACTATGACTAAAACTGAATGACAAACAGCATTACTCAGAAGACCATGACTAAAAATGAATGACAAACAGCATTACTCAGAAGACCATGACTAAAACTGAATGACAAACAGCATTACTCAGAAGACTAGGACTAAAACTGAATGACAAACAGCATTACTCAGAAGACTAGGACTAAAACTGAATGACAAACAGCATTACTGAGAAGACTAGGACTAAAACTGAATGACAAACAGCATTACTGAGAAGACTAGGACTAAAACTGAATGACAAACAGCATTACTCAGAAGACTAGGACTAAAACTGAATGACAAACAGCATTACTCAGAAGACTAGGACTAAAACTGAATGACAAACAGCATTACTCAGAAGACTAGGACTAAAACTGAATGACAAACAGCATTACTCAGAAGACTAGGACTAAAACTGAATGACAAACAACATTACTCAGAAGACTATGACTAAAACTGAATGACAAACAGCATTACTGAGAAGACTAGGACTAAAACTGAATGACAAACAGCATTACTCAGAAGACTGTGACTAAAACTGAATGACAAACAGCATTACTCAGAAGACTGTGACTAAAACTGAATGACAAACAGCATTACTCAGAAGACTAGGACTAAAACTGAATGACAAACAGCATTACTCAGAAGACCGTGACTAAAACTGAATGACAAACAGCATTACTCAGAAGACTGTGACTAAAACTGAATGACAAACAGCATTACTCAGAAGACTAGGACTAAAACTGAATGACAAACAGCATTACTCAGAAGACCGTGACTAAAACTGAATGACAAACAGCATTACTCAGAAGACTAGGACTAAAACTGAATGACAAACAGCATTACTCAGAAGACCATGACTAAAACTGAATGACAAACAGCATTACTCAGAAGACTGTGACTAAAACTGAATGACAAACAGCATTACTCAGAAGACCGTGACTAAAACTGAATGACAAACAGCATTACTCAGAAGACCGTGACTAAAACTGAATGACAAACAGCATTACTCAGAAGACTGTGACTAAAACTGAATGACAAACAGCATTACTCAGAAGACTAGGACTAAAACTGAATGACAAACAGCATTACTCAGAAGACCGTGACTAAAACTGAATGACAAACAGCATTACTCAGAAGACTAGGACTAAAACTGAATGACAAACAGCATTACTCAGAAGACTAGGACTAAAACTGAATGACAAACAGCATTACTCAGAAGACTAGGACTAAAACTGAATGACAAACAGCATTACTCAGAAGACTAGGACTAAAACTGAATGACAAACAGCATTACTCAGAAGACTAGGACTAAAACTGAATGACAAACAGCATTACTCAGAAGACTAGGACTAAAACTGAATGACAAACAGCATTACTCAGAAGACCATGACTAAAACTGAATGACAAACAGCATTACTCAGAAGACTATGACTAAAACTGAATGACAAACAGCATTACTCAGAAGACTATGACTAAAACTGAATGACAAACAGCATTACTCAGAAGACTAGGACTAAAACTGAATGACAAACAGCATTACTGAGAAGACTAGGACTAAAACTGAATGACAAACAGCATTACTCAGAAGACTGTGACTAAAACTGAATGACAAACAGCATTACTGAGAAGACTAGGACTAAAACTGAATGACAAACAGCATTACTCAGAAGACTGTGACTAAAACTGAATGACAAACAGCATTACTCAGAAGACTAGGACTAAAACTGAATGACAAACAGCATTACTCAGAAGACTAGGACTAAAACTGAATGACAAACAGCATTACTCAGAAGACTGTGACTAAAACTGAATGACAAACAGCATTACTGAGAAGACTTGGACTAAAACTGAATGACAAACAGCATTACTCAGAAGACTAGGACTAAAACTGAATGACAAACAGCATTACTCAGAAGACTAGGACTAAAACTGAATGACAAACAGCATTACTCAGAAGACTATGACTAAAACTGAATGACAAACAGCATTACTCAGAAGACTAGGACTAAAACTGAATGACAAACAGCATTACTCAGAAGACTAGGACTAAAACTGAATGACAAACAGCATTACTCAGAAGACTGTGACTAAAACTGAATGACAAACAGCATTACTCAGAAGACTAGGACTAAAACTGAATGACAAACAGCATTACTCAGAAGACTAGGACTAAAACTGAATGACAAACAGCATTACTCAGAAGACTAGGACTAAAACTGAATGACAAACAACATTACTCAGAAGACCATGACTAAAACCACATCAACATCCTCTGTCTAAATGAACACTGATGCGTGCCAACCTCTCCTCTCCTCCGTGCCATGATGACAGACTGGCATACGCTCTGTGTGCCAGTCTGTGGCCTGACGACAGACTGGCAGAAGGTGTGTGTGTGTGTGTGTGTGTGTGTGCGTGCGTGCGTGCGTGCGTGCGTGCGTGCGTGCGTGCGTGCGTGCGTGCGTGCGTGCGTGCGTGCGTGCGTGTGCCAGGTCTGTGCCAGCCTCCTAGACACTCAACTTTTTCCAACCCCACATAATTGTACTGTTGAACTGTTGTGCCAACACTAATGCAATAATAACAACACAGACAGACAGAAGTGTAATTTGATGTGTTGCAAGTTTGTAGATCGGATATTTTAAGTCATTCCAATTATTGGTATATACCAGGGGTCTTCAACAGAGGGTCCGGGACCCCTAGGGGTTCCCCAGAGTTACTACAGGGGGTCCTCCAAATCTTTGAGTGATATATATATACTTTTTTCTATTAATCACTTGAACGCTATAGCATCCATATTCTGAGAACTTTAGCCAAAAATAGCAGATCTACAAGCTCACAACGCCTCACGGTGCGAGGCGTTGTGAGCTTGTAGATCGGCTATTTTCAGCAAAGAGGTTTGGTGTAGAGGGGAAAAAGAGCAGACTAAGTACAGAGTGAAAGGTCAAGTTTATTAAGTATTGACGGTTCAAGTGGTTAAATATCTGAAAACACAAGTTGACAAGAATCCAAAATACACTGATGATTGTGCTGTAAAACAATGAAACTATATGGAATCTATGAACAGGTTGTGGGGGTCCATGCTTCATCTCTCTCTCGAATAAGGGGTCCTTGGCCTGAAAACGGTGAAGACCCCTTTGATATAAATTATTTGTTGGAGTCATATTAGCACTATGTGTTTAGGAAACAGAGTGCTTGTGCGTGCGTGCAAAGACTTGACCTGACAAAGCCCTTCCTTTTGTGAGATTGTGTTTGGTTTTATTCCATGTGATGAGATATTCATTTGATTCCATCATTTGTGCTTCTGTGCTGCGTTGGCACGGCTCTGCCTCCTGGCCAGGCTGGAGAACTACAAGTTCATTTATTAAGTGAAGTTTCATGGTTCAGAATCTGATGAAAAAGACTAACTTTTTTCATTAGCTGTTAAACAACACCACAGATTCTAATCAGTTCCTTTTTGGCCGGCAGAGAAATTCTCTCAGTTTGTCTTGTTTTTAATTCACTTTTCCAGCAGATTTCCCAAACCTGGGGGAAGACGCTTTTTTCTCAGTGAAATTGTGTGGAAAACGACTTTAAGTAAAATGGTCCGCTTTGCCCGCAATGCGGACCATTTTGCCCACAGTGTTTTTTTCTTTTTTACTAGATCCGTAAATAACTTTTCAGCAGCTCTGCAAGCTCAAAACACATCACGAATGTGAGGCGTCATGAGCTTGTATATTACAATTTATAATTTGATATTTAGCAGACACTTTTAATCCAAAGCGACTTACAATAAGCAGGTAATACATCAATATAATAAGCGAGATAATATGTCAGTACATTAACTGTTTTACTGCTACGGACGTTAACGTTCGCCCCAATTCTGAATGTCGCTCTTCGCCAATACGGCCGTTCGTTCGTTTAACCTTGTTGATGTCCGTAAGCTGATGAGGGGTCGCGCCGCCGTGTACAGTGAACACATCTGCCGCTATGATGCTCTAAAAAAATCCATTATGCGTTAACATCAACGGAGACCAATTCACTTCCTTGTTGATTTCTCTGGCCCTGTGGCTTTGTGGCGAGTGACTGGTCTCAATGGATGGCAACTCAGAACGGCCAAATTCACATTAATTCTTGCATGACGCCGCCCTCTGCTGCCAGGTCCGCC
The DNA here is from genome assembly GCF_963921795.1 of Nannobrachium achirus. Lineage (NCBI taxonomy): Eukaryota > Metazoa > Chordata > Actinopteri > Myctophiformes > Myctophidae > Nannobrachium > Nannobrachium achirus. Next base: position 2,783,796 of record NC_137825.1, on the reverse strand, counting down.
AAAGTGCATGTTGCGCAATCAAAAAATAAATAAATAAAAATAAAAATAAAAAATGTCTATCTATCTACTATAACATCGCAAAGGTAAGCCGCTTTTTGCTGGCACCAGACCCAATAAATAAATAAAACATCTGGCAGTAAGAGAGTTAACAACAATAACAAATGCATAGGAATATCAATCTAGAAAAACAATAGCATAGGTAGACCACGCACCTAATCAGTAAAAAAAAACCTTTCCAAAACGTAAAAAAAAGCTATCTAGCTTCATGTATGGTCATTGAGGGAAGGGCAGTGTTACAGTAGTGCTATGGGTTCAGGTGGAGTCTGAAGAGGTGAGTCTTCAGTCCACGGCGGAATATCAGCTACCTTTTTACCAACAAGGTTTATTGTAGGTTGAAAAGTGCAGCGCATCAAGAGCAGAGTGTTTTTACTAAGTCTAGAGGGTTGAATGGTTGAACTGAAGTGGTGTTGACACAGACATCCATTCATCATGTAATCTATGGACCCTAACACACACACACACACACACACACACACACACACACACACACACACACACACACACACACACACACACACACACACACACACACACACACACACACACGGGTACAAATGGAACCAGATGGTTTCATTTGTACCTCAGATGAGAGTTACACAACCGTGACGGGTGTGTGTGTGTGTGTGTGTGTGTGTGTGTGTGTGTGTGGTGTGTGTGTGTGTGTGTGTGTGTGTGTGTGTGTGTGCTGACAGCATCTTAACAAGCTACAGCTGGAGCATAACTTAATAACACACTTCAGTGCTCTCTCTCTCTCTCTCTCTCTCTCTCTCTCTCTCTCTCTCTCTCTCTCTCTCTCTCTCTCTCTCTCTCTCTCTCTCTCTCTCTCTCTCTCTCTCTCTCTCTCTCTCTCTCTCACACACACACACACACACAGGTAGGAGAGGAGAGGAGAGGAGAGGAGAGGAGAGGAGAGGAGAGGTCAGAGGTCATTGTCTCAGCTGTCAGGAGTATTCACCGAAGCAGAACACCTAGAGATGAAGGACACACCCATCCGTCACTCACGCACGCACGCACGCACGCACGCACGCACGCACGCACGCACGCACGCGCGCACGCGCACACACACACACACACACACACACACACACACACACAAACAACAACGTACATGCAGTGCATGCAGAACATGGACTATATCTCTATAAAGCTCTTACAATTGAAGTGTTCTCAGCACCACATGGAGTGGACAGCTCCTCCCTGGCCACGTCCCCACAGTGTAGGGGGGGGGGGGGGGGGGGGTCACAGGGAGCCGCCTTATCAAGGGATTTCCTGAAGGAGTTATAATTACATTGTTCCCCTATTGATTATTCATGCCATGGAGACTTGAGTTCAGTAATGTCTTTTTTAACTCCTCTGTAACTGTTTCAGCACCACAGTGCAATGGACAGCTCCTCAATAACTACGTTTTCAGCACCACAGTGCAGTTGACAGCTCCTCTATAATTGTCACCTTTCAGCACCACAGTGCAATGGACAGCTCCTCTATAATTGTCACCTTTCAGCACCACAGTGCAATGGGCAGCTCTTCTATAATTGTCGCCTTTCAGCACCACAGTGCAGTGGACAGCTCCTCTATAATTGTCACATTTCAGCACCACAGTGCAATGGACAGCTCCTCTATAACTGTCACCTTTCAGCACTACAGTACAGTGGACAGCTCCTCTGTAACCGTCTCACCAGCAAAACTATAGTTTACATATTAGTAAGACGCCTCAGGGTGACATGCGACCTCGCCCTAAAGGGCGAGGTTGCGCCATTCTTGGCCATCTGGCCAGTGATGTATATCGGACCTGTTACCCATATATGAAGACCCCTGATACCCATATATGGAGATCAATGTCCTGTACACCTATATGCATGCTGTGAGAGCCCAAACATGCTTACTCAGTTATTGCCAGACCCATGAAATGGGTAGGCCTACATAAGCAAATGTCTGTCGGTCCGGGTTTTCTATATAAAGGGTATATATGATGATGACATGATGATGACATGCCTACAAAAGGCATGATGTCATAAATGATGATGACAGACAGGGGGTCTGGCACAACCAGGTTGACCTGGTCTAGTTTGTTATTTATGTACTATGATGTCTATGACATCTGACATCATACCCTTTTATGCCCATACATGGAGATCCCTGTCTGTAGAAGCAGCCGTTAGTGTGGTATGTGGCCGATGTGGCCTTCATACTGTATATGGCATTTCCATATGAAGTCCTGTTAGATATACACTTTTGCTGCCTCTTACTTTGAAGGGATGAATTTTCCAAGCTGCTGCGCCGCTTCCTCCCATAGGACGCCGCTTTAATTTTGAAGGGCCGGGCGGGAATTTGCGCTGATTTTGTCCACTTTACATTTTTTTCATCTAGCCATCTAGTCCCGGACTAGTGTGTTTTTTTGTTGTTGCATGAAACATGCCAGCCTTGGGATCAAAATATATATTTTTTGGAGTAAACGAAGTCTGTTTATTGCAAGATCAATGGATTTCTATGAAGGAGCTTCACTTCACGTGCACGCCAACGTGTGTTGTAAACAAATCGCGGACATTAGCGATGTACACTGGACAGCCCAGACGTACAGTAAGACATAACAGTTTTACTGTATTTACAGTAAGTTTGACGGTGAGGACTGTCACCGGCAGCATGTAGTTAACCCTTTCAATGACGGTCCAGACTGTCAACGGCAGCATAAGAGTTATGATTACATCAGGGAACTCCATATATGGGCATAAAAGGGATTCTGTAGAGCGTGATGTTAGAGCGGCAAACCCACTCTGTTAAGAGTGGTTTCCCTGACATCACAGTGAGGTCAGAGCATGATGTCAGAGCGACAAGCCCATAGAACCACAGTGTCAAGCGTGACAGACAGAGACACATACATACGGACAAGCTGTGACCGTTCACATACTAAACAATTAGGCACTTTATCCAATACATACAAGAAAAGCAGATCTTCAAGCTCACAGCACTTTGGTTTTTATTTATAGATGGGGGTCCACGGCCGAATGCAAAGGATTCTGGGAACCAGTTATGAACTACACTGTCTTGCAACAGGACTTCCTCTTCTGAACTAACTGTTAGCCAAGAACACTAGCCAATCAGATCAGCTGTAGTAAAACACTAGCCAATCAGATCAGCTGTAGTAAAACACTAGCCAATCAGATCAGCTGTAGTAAAACACTAGCCAATCAGATCAGCTGTAGTAAAACACTAGCCAATCAGATCAGCTGTAGTAAAACACTAGCCAATCAGATGGGCTGTAGTAAAACACTAGCCAATCAGATCAGCTGTAGTAAAACACTAGCCAATCAGATGGGCTGTAGTAAAACACTAGCCAATCAGATGGGCTGTAGTAAAACACTAGCCAATCAGATGGGCTGTAGTAAAACACTAGCCAATCAGATGGGCTGTAGTAAAACACTAGCCAATCAGATGGGCTGTGGTTGTGGCTGATGTTCTGGGGTTGAAATGGTTAATGGTGATCCAGTCCTCCATTTCCTCATCCCTCCATCCTTCATTGATCTGTGTGTGTGTGTGTGTGTGTGTGTGTGTGTGTGTGTGTGTGTGTGTGTGTGTGTGTGTGTGTGTGTGTGTGTGTGTGTGTGTGTAGGATGATGCACATGGGGTGACATTTAGGTTTGTGCTGATGAAACCCTTGTGCAAGGAAACGTGCACAAGGGTTTCATCAGTGTTCACGCACGCACACACACACACACACACACACACACACACACACACACACACACACACACACACACACACACACACACACACACACACACACACACACACACACACACACACACACACACACACACACACACACACACACACAGAGACCAGTGAAGATGGTGGGCAGTTTTAAGTATGGGGCACACATCACCGAGGACTTGTCATGGACATGCACACACACACACACACACACACACACACACACACACACACACACACACACACACACACACACACACACACACACACACACACACACACACACACACACACACACACACACACACACACACACACACACACACACACACACGTATCATTGTACTTTTTGGTGAAAGGTAGCCTTTATTTTCATTCACCCATTCACACACACATTCATACACCGATGGCAGAGGAAACCATGCAAGGCACCCATAGCACTACTGAAACACTCAATGACCATACATGAAGCTAGTTAGCATTTGTGTCCCAATCTCCCCAGGAGCCAGTCATTGCAATTTTTTTCATTTTCATTTTTTCATTTCATTTGAAAGCTGGGGATCATAGCTACAAAATGATATATTGGTTGTGGAGATTGACCCAACAGTTTTGAAGATATGGCTTATAGAATGATGCCATGCTGAAATAGGACTTTTGAGATATTCAAGTTTTAAATAAATTTCTAACCTGCAATGACCTGACTCCGCCACATGGGGAGCAATCTTCAATTCAATCTTCAATTCAA
>NC_137825.1:2756783-2769283 GCF_963921795.1 Nannobrachium achirus | reverse complement strand
TATAGTGACCGTGGCCTTCAAAGTAAAAGTCCCCAATTCAAGATGTACTCGAGTAAAAAGTGCATGTACTTAAAGCACCTAAAGTAAAGGCAGCTGGAGCTGCAGGTAGCGGTAACCATGACGACCATGACAACCATGCACATCACACTCCTGACGCATCCTTCCTATTCTGATGGGAACAGCAGATCTACAAGCTCACAGCCTGGCTGTTTATGACCAGGAGGTTTGGTGTCCTGCAGAGGGAGAAAAGAGAGGACCAAGTACACAGCTTACGGTTAAACGTATTCCTTTTCTTGTTTTAATGACAGTGAGATGAAATGCAGCTGTATTGATTCCTGTGAGAACAGCCGGGTCTGCTTCACAATGGGTGTCTATGGGCATGCTGGCTACTAGACTAGTATAGACTCTATGGGCTCTATAACAGCAACAATGGGTGTCTATGGGTGCTGGCTACTAGACTAGTATAGACTCTATGGGCTCTATAACAGCAACAATGGGTGTCTATGGGCGCGCTGGCTACTAGACTAGTATAGACTCTATGGGCTCTATAACAGCAACAATGGGTGTCTATGGGCGTGCTGGCTACTAGACTAGTATAACAGCAACAACAGTAAAGCATGAACATGTACTGTACATTTATAGATTCATATATGACACATCATGTCCTTACAGAGATGGAAAATAGCAACGTACGTCCTTCAGACCGTGAAGACTGGCTGTCTGTCTCTTATTGTAACACCTACACATTCACACAACACAGGATATATGCACACACACACACACACGCACGCACGCACGCACGCACGCACGCACGCGCGCACGCACGCACGCGCGCACGCACGCGCGCACGCACGCACGCACGCACGCACAATTACACACAAGCCATTTCAATCTTTTCTGTCTCCTCATTATGACCATGTCTCTCTCTCTCTCTCTCTCACTCTCTCTCTCTCTCTCTCCCCCCCTCTCCCCCCCCCCCCCTCTCTCTCTCCCCCCCCCCCTCTCTCTCTCCATATAAGGAGATGAGATGGTAAAGCAGCAGCAGGTAATCTGGAACGCATCTCTGAGCTCATCTGTCAAGATTACAGGACTGACACACATGCACGCACGCACGCACGCACGCACGCACGCGCGCGCGCGCGCGCGCGCGCGCGCACGCACACACACACACACACACACACACACACACACACACACACACACACACACACACACACACACACACACACACACACACACACACACACACACACACACACACACACACACACACACACACACACACACACATACACACACACACACACACACACACACACATGCCCAATTAGATGCCAGTCTAATTGGACCAAATATGTGCACTATACGGTGTTGCTATGCTGTTGGACGGACTGACTGAAGGAACAGATTGCATGCGCACGGACGCACACACGCACACACACACGCACGCACGCCACGCACACACGCACACACACACGCACACACCAGAGGTGCCGTTAGTCCAGTAATTGGCGGTTTGGACAGGGGTTTTTTTCATAGCCAAGACTGTAATCACCTCCAAGACATCCTGACCGATTAGGAAAAAACACAGTCATTTATTATTATCACTGTCTGCTAACACACACATTTACAATGTCTCTCTCTCTCTCTCTGCTACCACACACATTTACAATGTCTCTCTAAGATAGATAGATAGATAGATAGATAGATAGATAGATAGATAGATAGATAGATAGATAGATAGATAGATAGATAGATAGATAGATAGATAGATAGTGATCACATGACCCACTCCCGGCACGGTGAGGTAGTGATGAAAAATATCAATCCAGGACTCTTTGGAGGCCTTGTGATTGGAGTGAGTGGACTTTAAATCCTTTTGATGAAGTGTCAAAAACAGTCAAGGCTCATAAGTGTGTCACATCCCAACACAAATAGCAATACGTAAAGCACAACCAATCAATGCAGCACCAAACAAAAGTGTTCATAACAGTCAATGCTAGTCAGTATCTCACCATCATGTCAAACACATGAAGCAAAATACTCACTACTACTAACACAACCTGATAAAATAAAATAAAAATGCAAACCAGTAAGACTCCCTAATCGGGAGATAAGCGACCGTCAGGTCGCAGTGTGATTTTAGGCCAAAATGTGTAGGAGCAGTGTCCAAAAATGTGGTTGAAAAAAGCGGCCTGATGGTGGCGCTATATGGGACATCCATATTGATGATATGAGTGTAGACATACTGTGTACCGATTTGCATGATTTTAGGGCAAAATCTGTAGGAGCAGTGTCCAAAAATGTGTTTAAAAAATCGGCTTGCAGGCGGCGCTAAATGGGAGACATCCATGTTGATGACATGAGTGTAGAGCAAGTGTGTACCGATTTGCGTGATTTTAGGGCAACATTTGTTGGAGCAGTGTCCAAAAATGTGTTTTGCAAGAATCTGCCTCAAGTTGGCGCTAGAAGAGGGCCATGTGAGAAATGATAATAAAAAATAAATTGTCACAAAGGACTTTCCTGGTGTCCCACACCTCCATCCTGGGTAGATGAATCAGTCGTTTCCTCTCTTACTCCAGTAACCGAAGATCTCAAGATGGAGGGGGTGGGAGGAGTTCTTCAAGATGAGTCCAGCTTCCTAGCCGTTCGCACCCTGGCTACTTCCTCCACCCCCTGCAAGGAGGGGGAGTGCTTCGCTGTTTCTACATGCCATCTTTTCAACAGCCGACTCTAACCCTCCTTACCCTAACCTCCGTGGGATGAGTCGCTAACCCTCCTTACCCTAACCTCCGTGGGGTGAGTCGCTAACCCTCCTTACCCTAACCTCCGTGGGGTGAGTCGCTAACCCTCCTTACCCTAACCTCCGTGGGGTGAGTCGCTAACCCTCCTTACCCTAACCTCCGTGGGATGAGTCGCTAACCCTCCGGTCGAAATGATGGTCGTTCGAAAGAGCGGGATTTTACCGCAAAGAGGGCCCAACGACAGAGCCTGCTTTCCTCACCAGTCTGTTTAGGTTAAAGGTGTCACCCGCTCTGTTGTTGCCCCCCCCCCCCAGCAAGATATTCCAAAGAAGAGAACACCAGCCATGACAGACTGCTAGAACATCTGAAGCATTCTGTTGCACAACACCAAACGATCTCAATCTTCTCAGGAGGAACAGCCTGCTCCTCCCCTTGCTGTGATAATAGTGAGGGAATAATAATCCTACTAGAACTGGGGTCCCCCAGATGGACACCTCACCCAGACAAGCACTTGGAATTGTAGGATTTGAGGCATTATACCTTTAGTTTGACTCGAGGCAAAAATGAGTTACAAAATGGTGGGCTAAAGTAACCAAATGTTTACTGAAGTGTCATACTTAACTCAGCGGGTGCCCACGCGTCAAACTCTTTGATGTCGCTGGAGGCCCACGACGCGTTCAACGCGTTTACTGTATTTACAGTAACATTATTAAATCTTACCGTAAGGTCGGGGCTACCCGTGGATATTGCCCATCACCGCGGGTTGCTTCCAATGGACACTGAGAACATCGCGCGGCCGTTTTTCTCCATATACTCCAATGCATTTCCCCATCTTTAAAGCCCTTTATCTCTGATGTATTTTTTATGGCTAAAAAACTGTGGCAAAATGACCCAAATTTGATCGGCAAACAACAGCTATGATCTTCACTGGCCCATACAGTGTGTTACACAACAACATCCTGTCTACGGTCATGTGACCAAGTGACGTCATGACGCATGCACTGCGCAGCAGGGCCGTGTGCAATACAATGGTGGTGGGCCTGGGCATCCAGAGGGGGATAACTCTGGCTTCATCTAGGGCAGCCAATGTGTTAATACACTTTTATTCTACTACAAGTATTTGAAAACTTAAGCCCAGTGCGGACGTCAGCACGCATGTGAGCGGTCAGTCAGTTCTAGCCAATGAACTGCAGCAAACATCAAGACCGCATCGCTCCGTGTCATCAGCGCCCACACCCTAGGTGGGGTTGGCGATAGGGCCTTTCTGTGTGGAGTTTGCATGTTCTCCCCGTGTCTCCTAGGGCTGATACCCTCACAAAAACATGCAGTAATCCCGGTCTCAATAATGCCTCCCCCTGGCCAGCCGGGGCGCTGATTGGAGGAGAAAGGAACTGGTTGGAATAACCAGTGTTCCTTCTCCAACGCGCTACGTCTAAACCAGGGAAATCTCCACTGTCAGGGGAAAAGAAGCAACTTGGGCTCCTCATGCATAGAAGGAAGCATGAGGTCAGTCCGTTGTCTCCCCAGGCGCGGCAGAGGGAGAGCAGAGCCCAGGATTACATAGGCAATTGGCACTGGGTGAAAAAATGGGTTACAAAATCGTGGGATAAAAGTTATATATATAAAAAAAAGATTGCATCACCGTCCAGCCCTGCTCTGCTCTGTAGGCCTACTGTCAAGGATGTGTGAAGAAGGAGAGGACAGAGAGGTCACCCTCCTCGGCCCCGGGCCGGTTCCGGTTGACAGGTTTTGTCAGAGTGAGAGGTAAAGTGTGGAGCGGAGCGCTGAACAGGAAGGAGGAAGGATCTGAAGACAAAGTGAGAGCAGACGGACTGGACCAGACTGTGAATAAACCTTTTACACAGCTCTGCAAAGAGACTGTGTCACTAGGGCAGTGGCCAATAGGGGTGTAACGATACAATTTAACAGCAATACGATACGCATCACGATACATGGTTGACGATACGATACATGGACGATATTGGTTCATTTCATGGCGATACGATTCGATTCAAAATCGATATAGTAACTATTTAGCAAAGACAAAATCTGTGTAAAACTTGTACAAATCTATTATTATGGAAGTTAACAATATATATTAAATACATGGACATCATATTTCAACGCATATGGACAAACCCATGCCTTGACATGAACACAGAGATTACACACATTTATCAATAGACCAAGAGTAGCTTTATGGAATGGAAAGGTAATTAGACCCCTCTTTTTAATTTTCCCTCTTAAAAATTGCCAAATACAAGGCACAGATACTTAGTTTCCATACAATCAATTATTTGCATGCAAAACAATTCGATACGATTACCGCGATTTTAAACAATACGATACGATACAAAGGCAAAACCGTACGATATTTTGCTTTTGCAAAGGATATAGTTGATCATTGCAAATTAAAATCGACTGGAGTCAACAGCAACCACACTTGCAATTTACAAATGTATCTTTCTAGTTGAAATGTCCTTCTTTTGTTCTTGTCTTTCTTTGATCTCATTTGGTGTTTTATTCTATAACGGAATCATTTGTCAGTGTTTTGGTTTTCCTGTTTCATTACGAGCACACTGTCAAGAAACCTGCATCACACACACACACGCGCGCACGCACACGCACGCACGCACGCACGCAACGCACGCACGCACGCACGCACGCACGCACGCACAGCACGCACGCACGCACGCACGCACGCCACGCACGCACGCACGCACGCACGCACGCACGCACGCACGCACGCACGCACGCAACGCACGCACGCACGCACGCACGCACTCACACACACACACACACACACACACACACACACACACACACACACACACACACACACACACACACACACACACACACACACACACACACAACACACACACACACACACACCACACACACACACAACACACACACACACTCTAATTGAGTCCCTGTACCTCAGAGAATGGAGATAACTAGTCGCGTTGCTCTTGGTGGCAAGATGGTACAGCCGACGGAGTGTGTGTGCCCACGTGTGTGTGTGTGTGTGTGTGTGTGTGTGTGTGTGTGTGTGTGTGTGTGTGTGTGTGTGTGTGTGTGTGTGTGTGTGTGTGTGTGTTTGTGTGTGTGTGTGTGTGTGTGTGTGTCTCTCGGGGACGTGGAAGGTGCAGAAGAGGAGAAGTGAAGTGAGCGAACCGTCGGTGCAATTAACTGTGAAAATACATTTCATGGACAGATTGACAGAGAGAGAGAGAGAGAGAGAGAGAGAGAGATGAGAGAGAGATGAGAGAGAGAGAGACAGAGACAGAGACAGAGAGAGAGAGAGAGAGAGAGAGAGAGAATTCAATGTCAACAGAATATTCAATTATTTAAACAGGTTCTTTGTCTGTTGAACTCACAATCTATTAAATACACTTATAACTGTTATACTGTCTGTCAGTCGCTCTCTCTCTCCTCTCTCTCTCTCTCTCTCTCTCTCTCCTCTCTCTCTCTCTCTCTCTCTCTCTCTCTCTCTCTCTCTCTCCTCTCTCTCTCTCTCTCTCTCTCTCTCTCTCTCTCTCTGCCAGAGCCATGACGGATGGCCGGGGGGGCGAGCGAGCCAATGGATGGCCTGTCGGGGCTTCAGCTTGAGCGATCGGCTGACAGAGCGACCTGTGAAGTGGAAGGTCGCCACCCCCACGCCCCCCAGAGGGCGAGGTGCTCCACCCCTCCCTGGCCCCCGGGGGGCGCTGTGTTAATGGCAGCCAAGGCCAGGGCGGCTCACCCTTAACACCCAAGGGGCCAAACTCGTTCAGTAACGGGATAAGGCCACTAGGGGACGCTCTGCCAAAAGGAGTTGTCTCGTTCCTCAACGAGACAACAAAGGGTTAACTGTACAGCGTGCTGCGCGCATGTTGTGTTCCCTGTGAATGACCCTAGTCCATACGTCACACTGTTGGCTCGCAGAGAGAGAGAAAATGGCTGCATTGATTTCCATTCTAGGCTGAAACATAAAAAGGGCTTTATCTATGAATGAGGTGCAAAGAACGCCAGGGAAGCAGAGATCTGCCTGTTTTCACGGCGACACTTTACCGCGATGGTCGGCCCCGGTTTGGATTTTAGTTTCGCAAGCGTTTGTAAACAAATGGATTTGCTTCCTCAATCGTCAGTGGATACTCACGTGCACACGCACAAAGCTTCCGAGGCTCTTCAAAATAAAGCGCGAGTGAACGGCGGCAGCAGCAACAGCTAGAAATGTTAGAAACCTTGGCTTCCCATGTGTTAATACTGTTCATTTAGAATCATCTTATTACGCTGCGTACACATTTAGAATCATCTTATTACGCTGCGTACACATGCACATCTTTTCTACCTGAGAGACGGTAGGCTACAGCAGGGCGCGACCCCCAACATAATCATATTTTAACTGGGGACCCCCAACATAATCATATTTTAACTGGGGACCCCCAACATGATCATATTTTAACTGGGGACTCCCAACATGATCATATTTTAACTGGGGACCCCCAACATAATCATATTTTAACTGGGGACCCCCAACATAATCATATTTTAACTGGGGACCCCCAACATAATCATATTTTAACTGGGGACTCCCAACATGATCATATTTTAACTGGGGACTCCCAACATGATCATATTTTAACTGGGGACCCCAACATAATCATATTTTAACTGGGGACCCCCAACATAATCATATTTTAACTGGGGACCCCCAACATAATCATATCTTAGCTGGGGACCCCCAACATAATCATATCTTAACTGGGGAGTGGGGACCCCCAACATAATCATATTTTAACTGGGGACTCCCAACATGATCATATTTTAACTGGGGACCCCCAACATAATCATATCTTAGCTGGGGACCCCCAACATAATCATATCTTAACTGGGGAGTGGGGACCCCCAACATAATCATATTTTAACTGGGGACCCCCAACATAATCATATTTTAACTGGGGACCCCCAACATAATCATATCTTAACTGGGGACCCCCAACATAATCATATCTTAACTGGGGACCCCCAACATAATCATATCTTAACTGGGGACCCCCAACATAATCATATCTTAACTGGGGACCCCAAACATAATCATATCTTAACTGGGGACCCCCAACATAATCATATCTTAACTGGGGACGAGCACTAAATGGTAAATGGTAAATGGTGCATTTATATAGTGCTTTTGTCCAAGGCGCTTTACATAGATTGTGCATTACATTCACCCATTCATGCACACATTCATACACCGGTGGCGGAGGAAACCATGCAAGGCACCAACCTGCTCACCGGGAGCAATTAAGAGTTGAGGCATTCCATTTTGTATAGCACACTTCTATTGTGAAAATAGCAGATCTACATGTTCACAGATCGGTTATTTTCACAATTTCTGCCTCTAATATCTGACAATTTGGCCAATGTTTAATTTGTCATTTTAGAAGTATTAAAAAGTCCTTAAATTGTCACTAGAAATGTGCAGACATATCTGCACATTTGGTTTGCTGGTTTGTTTACTGTTGAGTGAGAAAACAATGTAGCATATTAAGATAATTGTCTGGGGACCCCCCAAAAATAATTTGGGGACCCCCCTGGGGGTCCCGACCCACAGGTTGAGAACCCCTGGGCTACAGTATGTCACTGAGAAATATCCCTTTGATCTGACTGAAAATATCTTTCACCACTTGAACCCCATGCATCCCTATTCTGGAGGGAAGGTTCACCAAAAACAGCAGATCTACAAGCTCACGACGCGTCAGTGAGCTTGTAGATCAGCTATTTTAGGTGAAGAGAGTGATGGAAAAATAACTCATCAAGTACAGTGAAAATCAGGAAGGTTTTAAAGTGATATTGATGAATTCCAAATGTCATCTCTATGACAATAATAATATTAGCAGACAGCAAATTAAATATACAATGGATGTACGCTCTTTTGACAACCAGGAATGCCACCTACCTCACATAAATGCATACTGTGAAGTTGAATATATGAATCTGTTGCACATAGAACACACTGTGAAGATGTTTACAAAAGTTAAGTACAGTACAGCAGTGATGTTACTAGGTTTTCAATGTAATGGGTCCCGGGACCCACAGGTGATCATTCAAATGGGTCCCAGAAAGGTTCTATGAGTCCTCAATACAATGTTTTCGAGCGCTGTGAGCTTGTAGATCGGCTATTTTCAAAATGTTTGGCTATTTCTTATATTTATTTTACAATTTGGCTAATGTTTGAACTTAGAACTAGGATTTCTAAATACACTAGGCTACAGACACCCATTTAATTATATTTATATCACTGGGACCCCAATTTATATTAAATGTTAAAATACTAGAGTACAAATGGAACAGGTCCATTTGGTTCCATTTGTTCACCGAGTTACAGACCCATAAAGTTCTATTTGGTTCCTAACTATCATTTATCTGGGGACCCCCTGGAATTCCCTCAAGGACCCAGGACCCCACTTTGAGAACCACTAGTGAAAATAGTTTTTAGCTGTTCCAGGTTTAACTGATAATAAATCTTTACAGTGTTTATGTTACACAATACATTAAAAAACGAATTAAACTATCTACTAACTATAAACTAACTACTTCTTCTATTAAGTAGAAGAAGTAAATTATTTTAACATGGACTCCAATGGAGGCGCATCCCCGGGACCCCAGGACCATGACATGAATGAGTCCCTGGGCGACTTGAATGAGTTTTTGATGCGGGATGCGCACGTAATGACATCACTGGTACAGTAGCAACTACTGGAAAAATATGCTGTTGGCGTATAGAATATGCCAAACTTTTTGCACATGTACATCTGAGGATGCTCTTTTCTTTACCTGTTGCACTTTTTGCCTTTTGCACTCCTTTATTTTTTCATCTTTTTTTTACGTCTTACTACTATCTTTTTAGATTATTATTTGTATTATTATTTTTAGATGTGATTTGCTGTTATTATATTGTTTTTTTGATATACCACATTGTCTGCAATTTTACTCTTATGAACCTGTACAAAAGACGTAACAATAAAGTACAACCTTGAACCTTGCCAAGTGTGTTATTTAGAGTGTATACAAAGGGAACCAAATGGAACAGTTAGGGTCCATTTGGTTCCAGTTGTACACTCTTGAGTTACAGACCGATAAGGGTCCATTTGCTATCATTTAGCTGGGGACCACCTGGGACTCCCTCAAGGACCCCTGGGGGTCCCCGGACACCACTTTGAGAACCACTGCTGGTCTAAGCATTCCTGAAGGTGTTGAGAAGAATCAGTGTTGTACTTACAGTCCTTCAGATGTGACAGCTGGGCTGGAGACTTGGAATATGGTTTTTAAAACAGTCATTTCAGTTCCACCACTCTCTTTTTCTTTCTACTGACATTTGGACCGATCGAACTATTATGTTGGTGAATGATCAGGTCATCTCAGAGTTTTACAAACAACATTAGCTAACTTGTTAGCAGCTAGCTAGTAGCAGTAGCAGCAGTGCAATGACAACATGAGACTGACTAATCGATCCCAGAGAAGCCCCACGCATAACAACACAGCAGGGACGTGCAGAGAATATTAGAGAGGCAGGGGCTGACAATTCTAAAAGGGCCTTTTGGTGAGAATATCGAAAATAGCAGACCTCCAAGCTCACAACGCGTCGCACACGACGCGTTGTGAGCTTGGAGGTCGGCCATTTTCTGTGCTTGATACCACACTGAACTAAGCATGAGCAAGTGACTACTGATGTGGCGTAACAGCATGGATTTCTACGCAGAGAGGGCAATTCTTTCAACATAAGATGCTGCATTCAAGTTCAGGAGAGTTTGGACAAGGCAATTCTCTTGAATGCTGCCTTCAGGTATGGCATGGAAAGAGGGGGGCATTTGCATTTCTTTCACCATAGTAAAAACTGCATTCATGGTAGGGCACTTTTTACAGACGGATAAAAGGGCAGGGGCTCAAGCCCCCTCTGATGTCTATGTGTGCACGTGTCTGCAACACAGGCAAGGCACATCAAACGCATGTAGCACAATGGATCAGATGATCAGAGGGCAGAACAGAACACCAAACAGGTGCCTATCAGTGGTTCTCAACCTGAGGGTCGGGACCACCAGAGGGGTCCCCAAATTATGTTGGGGGGTCCCAAGATGTTTAGCTAAATGTTAACATTGTTTTCTCACTCAACAGTAAACAAACCACCATAACGTTTAAAGGGATATTTCACTTTCAAAAATACTTTTGGTAATTTTATCATCTAATCAGGCTTTTATGAACACCCTGAACAGTTTTTAATTAGCTTGATTGAATATTTAGATATTTGATGTAAATGTTACCAGGCCCTCCAGGCCCAGGGCCTCTCCCCACACACACCCATTGTAACTTCAAACTCCATTTTAACCATGATGTGAGCAGGCTGTTTTTTCGATAACTTTTTTCATTTATTTTTAATAATATCTTTTTTGTATTTAATTTTTTTCCATTTTCCCAAATAATTATTAAAAATAAGTGAAAAAAGTTATCGAAAAAACACGGCCTGCTCAAGTATTAGGAAGGTAATATGAGTCTCCAGAAAAAATAATGGGTGTTTTTAATGAATCTATCATGGTTAAAATGAAGTTTGAAGTTACAATGGGTTTGTATGTGGAGAGAGGCCCTTCCACTGCTCCCTGTTGAAAGTGGAATATCCCTTTAAGTGTAAAGGGTATCTGCACAAGTTTTTTAGGACATTTTAATACTAATAATAGTAAAATTAGAAATTAAACATTGGCCAAATTGTCAAATATTAGAGGCAGAAATTGTGAAAATAGCAGCTCTACATGCTCACAACGGTTGTGAGCATGTTTGATACAGTTTCTGGTGAAAATGAAACTGAAGGCCTCTCCATACTTCGACCGAAACCGCCGTTTTCGGTCAAAAGGTCCTTTTCTACCATACAATTATATCCCTCGGGACTTCTGAAAAGCATTGGACCGAACGAGAGTTCGGAAATTTGCACGTCGGAAAACACAACTCACCGAACATTTCGGTCGAAGTATGGAGAGGCCTTTATTCAGCGACAGTACATTAGTGTTTTCTCACCATCAGTTGATTCTTCATATCCATATGAGTCAAACCACTGAGAACATTTGTTTATAATTGGAACACAGTTCTTATATGACGCCATATGAAAAAAAGTCTATGGGAATTCAGAATTGGGGAAAAAAAAACGTGGACCAGGTAGGATGGGTAAATGACATCAAACTTTGTTACTCTATAATATATATTCTTTTTTTATTTTTTTCATTTTTGGACAGACAGGCCAGGCAGGCCAATCAGCCACCTGGAATTGTTCTAGCCTAGTAAACTGACTCCTCCCATGAAGGCAGGAAGAGAGACTGGTTTACGAGGCTAGAATTGTTCCGCCTCTCCTGATCAAGCCCCCAGAACCCAGGGCTAGATTTGAAGCAACGGCTACGTGCTAGCATGTAGCTAATCCAGGTGCATTCTGGGGGTTTGGCCCCACTAGGTAGGTGAGCGGAGAGCAGCGTGACGTCATTTGTGGTCTCTAAATAGAGACCACTTTCCCCCAGAATGCACCTGGATTAGCTACATGCTAGCACGTAGCCGTTGCTTCAAAACGCCACTGAGCACTTGCATTGAAATGATAGTGGGGGTGGGGCTCGTCCGCTCTCTATTTTATATATACTCTATGCTCCTGATGGCCAATGGCCAAACCACCAGTGCTTCCTGATGACATGATCTCCCAAAGCATCATGGGAAGTTGAGTTCCTGCTTGACTCTGGG
>NC_137825.1:2749283-2751783 GCF_963921795.1 Nannobrachium achirus | reverse complement strand
ATCCATGCTCAGCCCTGCACCAATCAGTTACTGGATTAGTTTAAAGATGGGAACTCGGGGGAGTTAAAGCTATACTGCGTAAGTTGCTAAACTAGTGGTCAGTCGCGGTAATGCTTTTCACGGCCGTTTTTCGCCCGGAGTCGCCACGGACCACCGCCGCGGACCACCGCCGCGGACCACCAGAGTGACACCACAAACCACCGCGACCGATACGATTCCGTAGAGGGGTAGAACGTAATTTTCTGAGCAGGATTTGGGGATTAAGAGGTTAAGAATCCTTCACCATGGTAAACACTGTAGCTGAGGGAGGCTATTTCCTGAACAGACGCAGCACACGCTGTGGATTGGCCGGTAGTGTATCATGTGTGTATTAACTGCGATGTGATTGGCCAACGTATACACAACGTATACAGATGATGCAGATGACGTCATTTTGCCAGGAAATCCCGCCCCTGTCACGGCTAAGTAGAAAACATATAAAGAGAAGGCTTCAGAAGCTGAAAATAACGGAGTGGGGGTTCTAAAACTTTAGCGATTTAACAGTCAGGACAATTTTAAGATTTGTTTTATAAAAAAAGTTACATGGTATAACTTTAAGATTTCATAATTTCAACAGAAGACACTGGTGTCTACATGACCAGAAAGAGACACTGGTGTCTGTTGTCAACATATTGACCAGACAGAGACAGAGCAGAAAGTGTGACAGTCAGCTGGGGCATTAAGGCCACTGTGGCCTCAGGTCATGTCATTTTTAAGAGGGGCACAAGTGTAGCGTCACGGCCGGGTCATATCAGTCAAACACAAGGTCAAACTGAGGGGCAACGACGTCCATGGCCTTCGTGGCCATCCTGAAATTCCTGCCCTATGATGGAGGACTTGTTTACATTTCAAGCATCTATTCTTTGAACTGACACTAAGGGAGCGTTTGTAGGACAGGCAGTTCTAAGCTTTAAGCTTCAGCCTACTCCATTTGATCACCTATAACAGCGCTACCGCTTACTTCTGTTGATGTATGATTTATGTAAATGTATGATTGTATTGACACTGTGATGATCAAATAAACTAAGCATAAACATACACATACACAGTTCTACTCTTGCTCTAATAATAACAACACCACCCTGCTAAGCACACAGAAACATTATTCACATGCTTTTTCAAGACGCGTTTCTTGGACATGTGACATGACAGGAGGAAGGAGTGTTTATGAAGTGCTCAGTGGGGGGTCCACAGATAACACAGCGGGGGGTCCAGGCACTCATAGTGGGGGGTCCACGCACTCTCCATGGGGGGTCCACGCGCTCACACACCGTAAGCAGCAACACATCCAGAAGTGACGAGCGATCAAAGGAGCGGCGGGCGGTCAGCAGCTGTCATGATGTTTCAGTGTTTGTGTCACTTTGGATTTCAACCACTTATTTTGTGCTTCAAGGGGAGCACACACTGAACGCGGACGGATCGTCGCGGTATCGACGCACATGAAGTGCCGCGCGGTAACCCCAACTGGATGTGGCGCGCTGCCACACAGCACATCCATTTCCCCCGGTGGGGAGAACCATGGGAGAACATGTTCACCACGCGGCAACGCTGGAAAAATAGAACAGTGGCGTATCGGCGCGGCGGCAGACCCGCGGCTGCGCGCGTTTGACGGCGCCGGTGTGGGTTTGTTCATTGAACATAATGGGGCCGTATGTTTTTACGCGCCGCTTCCGCGCCGCCTCCGCGTCCGGTGTGTGTTCCCCTTGAACTGTTGAAAAATAGCAGATCGTAGATCTGCTATTTTTCAATAGCAGATTGTAGATCTGCTATTTTTGAAAAAAACATTTGTGCAAGTCTTTGAATATTTTCGACCCGATTCTATAAGTGTCTTCTAAATCACACTTCTGAATCAGTGGTTCTCAAACTTTATCATGTCGAGGACCCCCAAACTTACATTTATTTGGCTGCGGACCCCCATCTCAAAATATGTTGTTCCAGGGACCCCCCCCCCCCCCCCCCCCCCCTGCAGAAACAAATATCTGAGTTACAAAAGTTCGCTTTTAAAAAGATATATTTAAAGAAAAATCAAGATTTTTCAAAAAATAGCAGATCTACAAGCTCGCAATGCGGTGCCGCGCTGTGAGCTTGTATATCTGCTATTTTTTAATGGTTAACGCAATAAATAATTCTACGTCTAAATGGGTTAAAAGACGCGCGTTCGTGTGTGTTCCGCGTGCCACATGTCATCCAGACTGCTATGTCCCTTACGACCACCGTACGCTTTACCATGCAGGCGGCAGGCCTTTATCAGACTCTCCTAATCCTTTCACACATTTCACACATTTCACAACGTCTCCTAATCCTGAGTGGTTTACAATAAGCAGGGACAACACAACACATGGTAATACACCACATGCATAGAAATAGTAATCTAGGATCATTAGAATGATCAGAAATGCGTATTAAGACAAAGCAAATTTAGCTTGTTTCCATTAAACCGGTGAAGTGCGATTCTTGGGAG
>NC_137825.1:2739283-2744283 GCF_963921795.1 Nannobrachium achirus | reverse complement strand
GAGCTCAGTTAGTTTGTTCTTGAGAGACTACTATGTCAGTGGTTCTCAAACGTTTTCATGTGAAGGACCCCCAAAATGATATGTATTTGGCCACGGACCCCCATCTCAAAATATGTAGTTCCAGGGACCACCCAGAAGCAAAATTTGAGTTACAAACGTTCGCTTTGAAAATAGATTTGTACACATTTTCACGACTTTTTCAAAAATAGCAGATCTACAAGCTCACAGCGCGGCACCCGGTGCCGCGCTGCGAGCTTGTATATCTGCTATTTTTCAATAGTTAAAGCATTAAATAATTCTAGGCCTGAATGGGTCAAACAAAGAGTTAAACCCATGCAGTTCACTTAGAGAAGGAGATTCACATTAAAATAAACATCTCTTTCTCTCCAGGCTCAGTCAGAGCTTCATCCCAGCGGGCCGTCGCTCTTCTGAACCCAACTAATCTCACAACAATTCATTCATCTGTAAACAAGCTACTGGAGACCTCAGTACACTGTTGCTTTTCAGCATGCAAATTAAAAACTAAACAAGACAAAAAAATAAATAAATTAACGCTTTCAGTGCCACCTTTTCACTACTAGAGGGCGCCCAATGGCCATAGAAAACACCATTGACAACCGTTGTATATGCACAAGCCGTGCACAGCCATGACGCGCCTGAACACTTTCCTTTGTGTCATGAACAGGGACAGGATGAAGTTAGCTTGAATTAGCTATTGGCTACCAAGCATTTTAGAAGCCCTATTTTCGGCGATTTAGCCATGATTAAACCTTGCACACCTCATGGATATGCATGGAACAGAGAAAATGAGCTCTAAAGATCCTGGATTGCATTGGAGTGGATGGTAAATATCGGCGGCGCGACGCTCTCGCGGGCCGTGTAAACAGATGAGGCCTCGACAACCTGGCAGTCTAAAGGGCCATTCCCACTGGGCCAGATAACAGATAAAAAAAATCTCTTTCTCCAGATATTTTTCCATTCAAGTGGATGGTAGATACAGATAAAAAAAAAAATATCTGTCACAGATAAAAAAAATATATATCTGTATCTACCATAAAGGCCCATCCTATACAGTAGGTCATGTATGTCAAACTCAAGGCGCGGGGCCCAAATCAGGCCCGCAAATGAATTATCTTTGGCCCCGCAGGTTGATATGTAATTACCATTAGAATGTCTTTATTCTGGCCCACTGTGTATGTGAGTTTGACGTCCCTGCCATAAGTATAATTTCATGTACAGATAAAGAGTTGTTCATTCACTGTTGAGTGTCGGCTAAAAGCCCAAAATGTCTGAGACGAGTTCCGTAGTTTACATCATTTTCAGTCTGTCCTGCGAACGGAAACAGAATACTCTCTCAGATTTTCCTTGTGACACAAACTGTATCTCAGGGGAAAATATTTACATATTTGACATAAATGTAAGGTTCTATAAAGTAAAGATGTGATTCACATTTACATATTTGACATAAATGTAAGGTTCTATGAAGTAAAGATGTGATTCACATTTACATATTTGACATAAATGTAAGGTTCTACAAAGTAAAGATGTGATTCACATTTACATATTTGACATAAATGTAAGGTTCTATGAAGTAAAGATGTGATTCACATTTACATATTTGACATAAATGTAAGGTTCTACAAAGTAAAGATGTGATTCACATTTACATATTTGACATAAATGTAAGGTTCTACAAAGTAAAGATGTGATTCACATTTACATATTTGACATAAATGTAAGGTTCTATAAAGTAAAGATGTGATTCACATTTACATATTTGACATAAATGTAAGGTTCTACAAAGTAAAGATGTGATTCACATTTACATATTTGACATAAATGTAAGGTTCTACAAAGTAAAGATGTGATTCACATTTACATATTTGACATAAATGTAAGGTTCTATAAAGTAAAGATGTGATTCACATTTACATATTTGACATAAATGTAAGGTTCTATAAAGTAAAGATGTGATTCACATTTACATATTTGACATAAATGTAAGGTTCTACAAAGTAAAGATGTGATTCACATTTACATATTTGACATAAATGTAAGGTTCTATAAAGTAAAGATGTGATTCACATTTACATATTTGACATAAATGTAAGGTTCTACAAAGTAAAGATGTGATTCACATTTACATATTTGACATAAATGTAAGGTTCTACAAAGTTAAGATGTGATTCACATTTACATATTTGACATAAATGTGAAGATCTGTAAAGCAACAATGCATCTGCTTCTGCTTCATGCTGCAGCATCCTGGATCACTTAAACCTCTCCAACTGATCCAAAATACCGCGTCACGACTGGTCTTCAACCAGCCTAAGTTCTCACATGTCTCCCCCCTTCTCCACTCCCTCCACTTGCTCCCGGTTGCTGCCCGCACTGAATACAAAACACTGATGCTGATCTTCAAAGCAGCCAAAGGTACGGCACCTCCATACCTCCAACACCTGATCAACCCCTACAATCCAAGACTCACCTCTTCAGACTCCACCTCAGACCATAACACTTACTGTAGCACGTGCCTAACCTCAATGACCATTCAGACTTATACAAAGGCTAACATGTCATTTAGAAAACATTTCTATGTAGACTGATGACTAGCGATGGATCTGAAAACAAGGGCCCGCTACAAACACATGCATTGATTACCCATGGTATCAATAAGCTTTTGGGCTTATCAAGATTGTTATCGAGCTTAGCGGCCCATGATGTCATCTTTAAAACAGGGGTTCCCAAACTTTTTTGGCTCGGGGCACCCCTATAAATATTCTTTTCATCTGAGGCACCCCTACATTATAATCATCATTTTCACTCCCAGGACCTTATATTTATGGCATATTTTAGCGATTATGTTGCGAGGAAAACATTGAGATAACAGCCATTTTGGTTAGAACTGACTGAAAATAAATTTGTTTAAAATTATACTAAATATTTTTTTAAGTTTCCAAATGAATTCCAAGTAGGCTATTATCAAATGATCTCGCGGCACCCCTGGACTGCCGTCGCGGCACCCCAGGGTGCCCCGTCACCCACTTTGAAAACCCCTGCTTTAAAAAACCAAGACAAGAGGTGATCAAGAAATGATTAAAATACTTTTCTTAATATAAAGCCATTTAACACTTATTGCACACTAATGAATGATTGTTTTAATGATATTTAATGATCATATTTGTTACTTGTATTGTATCACTGTCATCTTCATAGATGGTGGTCAGCCACAACAACTGGCCAATAAAAAGATACCAGTTCTGTTCAGAATGTGTCGTCTCACATCTTTCCACAAAATATAAGAATGTGCTCAGTAGTGGTCTGGATAAAAGCCTGTCTCAATAAGCAGGATCAATACGGTGCTCATTATCAATAACACATTAACAAGCTCCATCTCTCTGTGTGTGTGTGTGTGTGTGTGTGTGTGTGTGTGTGTGTGTGTGTGTGTGTGTGTGTGTGTGTGTGTGTGTGTGTGTGTGGTGTGTGTGTGTTTGTGTTTGTGTATCAACAGTTCTCTCACTAATCAATCTGGTGACTTTTTCTAATTCGAAATCCAATTACCTGAAGCACTGACCTGTGTGTGTGTGTGTGTGTGTGTGTGTGTGTGTGTGTGCGTGCGTGCGTGCGTGCGTGCGTACATTTGTCTGTACACTGTGTGAGTGTGTGTATGAGTTTCTACATGTGTCTGGAGACCGTGTGCAGTGTGTGTGTGTGTGTGTGTGTGTGTGTGTGTGTGTGTGTGTGTGTGTGTGTGTGTGTGTGTGTGTGTGTGTGTGTGTGTGTGTGTGTGTGTGTGCATATTGCGCGTGTGTGTGTGCAAGAGAGCGTGTGCGTGCTTGTGTGGTGTTATCAGTAGCCTGCCAGCTCTCCCCAGAGAGACCCTTAGTCTCTCTCTCTCTCTCTCTCTCTCTCTCTCTCTCTCTCTCTCTCTCTCTCTCTCTCTCTCAGGAGAGCAGAGGATGAAAAGACAAAGGAATGAGAGAGAGAGAGAGAGAGAGAGAGAGAGAGACATAGAGGTATTATGGTATTACAGTTCAAGCTAAAGACACAACCCTCTCTATTCCTCTAAGCCTCGGTTCAAGCCCAGCTCTCTCCTGCCCCCCCCCCCCCCCCCCCCCCCCCCCCCCCACCACACACACACACACACACACACACACACACACACACACACACACACACACACACACACACACACACACACACACACCACCCCCCGTAAGGGACCATTTGGTTCCATGTGTAGACCTGTGAGGGTCCATCCCAGAAAATGTAGTTAAAATCTGGCCTCACAATAATTGTAACCCCATGAACCCCATATCCGCAGTCCCTCAGGGCTCAATGCTAGTGTCTTTTCTGTTTTCTGTTATATAAGCATCCACTGACAATAGCAGACCGACAAGCTCACAGTAGTGGCGTTTCCATAAAGCCTCTTAATGCGCATTTAACCCATTTAGTGCTCCAGACATGAACAGGTTAAATGTCTAGCGTGCCTCTCACAGGCTCCTATACGCATCCATTGTCTTATTTTTGAAGGCCAGAAGTCCATTGCGTAAACACTTCCGGGTTGACGTCATGACGTCATTCAACTGAAGCCATCGTCATCCCATGCCGTTTCTAAAATGGCCGATCGATGCCTTTGTTATTATGTTTTTGTAGCGAGAATCTAATGCCATCCTTGGCTTTAAAAGTGTTGTTTGGAGAAAATGGACATTAAAGATGAGATCGGCCGTCGGCCTCCATGTTATGGGATTACTATTTTGTGCACGTGGATCCGTGATGATGATGAATCGGCGAGGCCGATCGTGCCCAGACCTTCCGCCGGGCTACAGGGTAAGAACGCCAGCGTTACTCTATACAGTATTTTACGCGAGTATACTCGGGATCGGCACTCTAAATACTTGAGTATTTTTCACGAGTATACGCGGGATCGGCTAGAAATGAGTTAAGGCTTATTCGCAAAATCTTTTTATGGAAACACTTCAAAATGCCAATAAACTTTC
>NC_137825.1:2736788-2739083 GCF_963921795.1 Nannobrachium achirus | reverse complement strand
GTGGTTAAATACGTATCTGAAAACACAAATTGACATGAATCCAAAACACACTGATGATTGTGCTGTCAAACAATGAAACTATATGGAATCTATGAAACAGGTTTGTGGGGTCCCTGCTTCATCTCTCTCCACTAAGGGTCCCCTGCTTCATCTCTCTCTCTCAACTAAGGGGTCCCTGCTTCATCTCTCTCTCAACTAAGGGGTCCCTGCTTCATCTCTCTCTCAACTAAGGGGTCCCTGCTTCATCTCTCTCTCAACTAAGGGGTCCCTGCTTCATCTCTCTCTCAACTAAGGGGTCCCCTGCTTCATCTCTCTCTCAACTAAGGGGTCCCCTGCTTCATCTCTCTCTCAGCTAAGGGGTCCCTGCTTCATCTCTCTCTCAACTAAGGGGTCCCTGCTTCATCTCTCTCTCAGCTAAGGGGTCCCTGCTTCATCTCTCTCCTCTCAGCTAAGGGGTCCCTGCTTCATCTCTCTCTCTCAGCTAAGGGGTCCCTGCTTCATCTCTCTCTCAGCTAAGGGGTCCCTGCTTCATCTCTCTCTCAGCTAAGGGGTCCCTGCTTCATCTCTCTCTCAGCTAAGAGGTCCCTGCTTCATCTCTCTCTCAGCTAAGGGGTCCCTGCTTCATCTCTCTCAGCTAAGGGGTCCCTGCTTCATCTCTCTCTCAGCTAAGGGGTCCCTGCTTCATCTCTCTCTCAGCTAAGGGGTCCTTGCTTCATCTCTCTCTCAACTAAGAGGTCCCTGCTTCATCTCTCTCTCAACTAAGGGGTCCCTGCTTCATCTCTCTCTCAACTAAGGGGTCCCTGCTTCATCTCTCTCTCAACTAAGGGGTCCCTGCTTCATCTCTCTCTCAACTAAGGGGTCCCTGCTTCATCTCTCTCTCAACTAAGGGGTCCCTGCTTCATCTCTCTCTCAACTAAGGGGTCCCTGCTTCATCTCTCTCTCAGCTAAGGGGTCCCTGCTTCATCTCTCTCTCAACTAAGGGGTCCCTGCTTCATCTCTCTCTCAGCTAAGGGGTCCCTGCTTCATCTCTCTCTCAGCTAAGGGGTCCCTGCTTCATCTCTCTCTCAGCTAAGGGGTCCCTGCTTCATCTCTCTCTCAGCTAAGGGTCCCTGCTTCATCTCTCTCTCAGCTAAGAGGTACCTGCTTCATCTCTCTCTCAGCTAAGGGGTCCCCTGCTTCATCTCTCTCAGCTAAGGGGTCCCTGCTTCATCTCTCTCTCAGCTAAGGGGTCCCTGCTTCATCTCTCTCTCAGCTAAAGGGTCCTTGCTTCATCTCTCTCTCAACTAAGAGGTCCCTGCTTCATCTCTCTCTCTCACTAAGGGGTCCCTGCTTCATCTCTCTCTCTCAACTAAGGGGTCCCTGCTTCATCTCTCTCTCAACTAAGGGGTCCCTGCTTCATCTCTCTCTCAACTAAGGGGTCCCTGCATCTCTCTCTCAACTAAGGGGTCCCTGCTTCATCTCTCTCTCAACTAAGGGGTCCTTGCTTCATCTCTCTCTCAACTAAGAGGTCCCTGCTTCATCTCTCTCTCTCTCAACTAAGGGGTCCCTGCTTCATCTCTCTCTCAACTAAGGGGTCCCTGCTTCATCTCTCCTCAACTAAGAGGTCCCTGCTTCATCTCTCTCTCAACTAAGGGGTCCCTGCTTCATCTCTCTCTCAACTAAGTGGTCCCTGCTTCATCTCTCTCTCAGCTAAGGGGTCCCTGCTTCATCTCTCTCTCAGCTAAGGGGTCCCTGCTTCATCTCTCTCTCAGCTAAGGTGTCCCTGCTTCATCTCTCTCTCAGCTAAGGGGTCCCTGCTTCATCTCTCTCTCAGCTAAGGGGTCCCTGCTTCATCTCTCTCTCAGCTAAGAGGTCCCTGCTTCATCTCTCTCTCAGCTAAGGGGTCCCAGGTCCTGCTTCATCTCTCTCAGCTAAGGGGTCCCTGCTTCATCTCTCTCTCAGCTAAGGGGTCCCTGCTTCATCTCTCTCTCAGCTAAGGGGTCCTTGCTTCATCTCTCTCTCAACTAAGAGGTCCCTGCTTCATCTCTCTCTCAACTAAGGGGTCCCTGCTTCATCTCTCTCTCAACTAAGGGGTCCCTGCTTCTCAACTAAGGGGTCCCTGCTTCATCTCTCTCTCAGCTAAGGGGTCCCTGCTTCATCTCTCTCTCAGCTAAGGGGTCCCTGCTTCATCTCTCTCTCAGCTAAGGGGTCCTTGCTTCATCTCTCTCTCAACTAAGAGGTCCCTGCTTCATCTCTCTCTCAACTAAGGGGTCCCTGCTTCATCTCTCTCTCAACTAAGGGGTCCCTGCTTCATCT
>NC_137825.1:2694288-2726788 GCF_963921795.1 Nannobrachium achirus | reverse complement strand
AGGAGCATCTCAGCCTTATTACACAAAGACATGGTCACAGTGTGGACCCACATACCATGCAGGCCACACAAGACAAGTCCCAACAACGACAATACCATACAGTGTAACAGTGTACAGTTTGGCCTTGATAAGATCACTGTGTTGATGTCTTTATAAGTACATTAATGCAAACCTGCCTGTCTGTGTGTAGGAGTGAGTGAGAGAGAGAGAGAGAGAGAGAGAGAGAGAGAGAGAGAGAGAGAGAGAGAGAGAGAGAGAGAGAGTGGGCGTGACAAATGGAGCGTACGACGCAAGAGAGAGAAAAGATAAAAATATTTAGAGCGAGAGATGAATAAATTACTGCCCACAAGCTCCTGCAATGCACGCACGCACGCACGCACACGCACACGCACACACGCACACGCACACGCACACACACACACACACACACACACACACACACACACACACACACACACACATAAATTCCTTACCAAAGGAATTCTTCACCAATGTGTTTGTAAAGGTGTCTTGTAACACATCCCATGTTTCCCTAGGAGAATCCTTGACAGCTGCTGAAAATTGGGCTCCCATTAAATTAACTTTACAGGATAAAACACACCAAAATCAATATGCTTTAAGTAGCATGTGAGGGGTTAAACTAGGTTTTTTTCATGATTCTGAATCCATTGCAAGCTTTTGTTTTGCACGAAAAACATTCCTTGGCCCAAAAACGGCCCAACAAAACTATGGTTTAGTGATGAGTCAACACTTTTCCACCTCGCCCACAACATCGCAAAGACCGTTTGTTTGTTGTTGGACCACAATGCTTATCTGAGACGATTTAAGTAGTGGTGTCCAACGATTCAATATTTTAATCGCGATTAATCGCATGATTTATGTAGTTAATCGCGCGATTAATCGCAAATAAGTCATCAGCTTTTATCAGGTCACAATGTAACTTAGAGGGATATCATTCAAGTCTTTCGTGGCCCTGTTAACTTGGGAGCAATCTGGGAACCCATCGTCAAAGAAGAAAGTGCGACACCTATCGGTCTGTCTCTCTAGCGTAGCGTTCTCTGAGGCTGTCTCGAGAGATTAACTTGGGAGTGGAAATATTTGCTGGATTTATGCGAAAGTATGTTAATATTTTATTCGAAATCAATTAAAAACCTGAATAAATCATAATGGTATTGCATTAAACAGACTGCAGCTGATGGGTATAAGGATCTGCTAAATGATTACTGTTGTGTCCACCTTTATGCTTTAATTATACATTGTATTTTTTGTTACATCAACAGGGTAGCCAATATAGCCGATATTGTAGCCAATGTTTGTAAATATGCGATTAATTGCGATTAAAATAATTAATCGCGATTAACATAACGGTGAGTTAATTGCGATTAATTTAGTTAACTTGGACAGCACTAGATTTAAGGTGACTCAATGTTATTCTCCATAGAGAATGACTTCCTTGGAACCAGGGGTTAGGGTTAGGGTTAGGGTTAGTTACCTAACCCTAACCCTAACCCCTAACCCCTAACCCCTAACCCTAACCCTAACCCTAACCAGGGGTTGTTCCAAATGCTGCTTCTTTGCAGTGTTGATAAAACTATGACAAAAAATGTGTGTCGACTGCGTTTTTTTCACTGACGAAAACTAAATAAAAACTAAGCTGTGGTGACTAAAACTAAGACTAAATATATTGACAATTTTCGTCAACAAAATAAAAACTAAAACGTTAGGGAGGGACTAGTGGAGAAGAGAGTCATTTTAGTTTGGTTGCTCTCAGGTGTTGCGTGCTGATAATAGCCGATCTACAAGCTCACAATGAGTCGCAGTGCGACGCATGGTGAGCTTGTAGATCGGCTATTTTCAGCACGCAACCAAGTGTAAAATCAGTCATAACGATCCCATCAAGGCCTGCCGAAATGCAATTCTACAGTTGACTAATAACCATAGATTTAGTGGCCTAAAATCTTATGGTATTTAGTCCACTAAAATTAGACTAAAACTAAAACTAAATTATGACTAAAAAACTAAAAGACATTTTATTCAAAGGACTATGACTAAAACTGAATCAAAATTTGCTGTCAAAAACAACACTGCTTCCATGAACTGAAAAGGAATTTTGCACAAAGGCTGTGCGTCTAGACCAGTGGTTCTCAACCTTTTCAGGCCGTGACCCCCAAAATAATCACATTTTAACTGGGAACCCCCCCACCCTGACGAGCACTAAGAGCAGAGGCATTACATGTTGTATAACACGGTTCTATTGTGAAAATAGCAGATCTACATGCTCACAACTCCTCAAATTGTGAGGCGATCCACAGGTTGATTACCACTGGTATAGACTGCACTGCACAATCCCCTTTGAAAGTGTAGGAATGGAACCAAATGGACCCTTACAGCTCTAACTCTGAGAGTGTACACATGGAACCAAATGGATCGTACAAATGGAACCAAATGGACCCTTACAGCTCTGTAACTCAGAGTGTACAAATGGAACCAAATGGACCCTTACAGCTCTGTAACTCTGAGAGTGTAATAAATGGAACCAAATGGACCCTTACAGCTCTGTAACTCAGAGTGTACAAATGGAACCAAATGGACCCTTACAGCTCTGTAACTCTGAGAGTGTAATAAATGGAACCAAATGGACCCTTACAGCTCTGTAACTCAGAGTGTACAAATGGAACCAAATGGACCCTTACAGCTCTGTAACTCTGAGAGTGTAACAAATGGAACCAAATGGACCCTTACAGCTCTGTAACTCAGAGTGTACAAATGGAACCAAATGGACCCTTACAGCTCTGTAACTCTGAGAGTGTAATAAATGGAACCAAATGGACCCTTACAGCTCTGTAACTCAGAGTGTACAAATGGAACCAAATGGACCCTTACAGCTCTGTAACTCTGAGAGTGTAACAAATGGAACCAAATGGACCCTTACAGCTCTGTAACTCAGAGTGTACAAATGGAACCAAATGGACCCTTACAGCTCTGTAACTCTGAGAGTGTAATAAATGGAACCAAATGGACCCTTACAGCTCTGTAACTCAGAGTGTACAAATGGAACCAAATGGACCCTTACAGCTCTGTAACTCTGAGAGTGTAACAAATGGAACCAAATGGACCCTTACAGCTCTGTAACTCAGAGTGTACAAATGGAACCAAATGGACCCTTACAGCTCTGTAACTCTGAGAGTGTACACATGGAACCAAATGGACCCTTACAGCTCTGTAACTCTGAGAGTGTACACATGGAACCAAATGGACCCTTACAGCTCTGTAACTCTGAGAGTGTAATAAATGGAACCAAATGGACCCTTACAGCTCTGTAACTCAGAGTGAACACATGGAACCAAATGGACCCTTACAGCTCTGTAACTCTGAGAGTGTAATAAATGGAACCAAATGGACCCTTACAGCTCTGTAACTCTGAGAGTGTAATAAATGGAACCAAATGGACCCTTACAGCTCTGTAACTCTGAGAGTGTAATAAATGGAACCAAATGGACCCTTACAGCTCTGTAACTCTGAGAGTGTAATAAATGGAACCAAATGGACCCTTACAGCTCTGTAACACAACGTTGGCTGGAGTTCAGTGGACCAATCAGAAGTCTAGAAATCAACCAGGCCGTGTAACGAGCACAGATTAATGTCAGCGGTTTAATTATCCTCCTCTTCTCTTTAACATTGAAGTCCTGCTTAAAATAATGTCCTTAAAAATTGTGTTAAAGTGTTTTTAAATGAGAATCAACCCCCCCCACCCCTCTCTCTCTCTCTCTCTCTCTCTCTCTCTCTCTCTCTCTCTCTCCGCTAGCTCCCAGCAGTTTCCCGGCAGGAAGATAATTACAGCTAAATCAACGATACAGAGAGAGCAGTGACGTCAGTTCAGAAAAAGCTAAGGTATGGCAACATGACTTCGCGCGCGTTACAAGAAACCAGTCATGTTGCCATACCTTAAAGTAACATTTATTTTAAGAAGTACAGCTGACCTGCGGAACCTGGGAATATACCATTTTGTCCAGATGGGGAGAATAAAAGTGGGGAGAATATAATTATAATACCTTGTTAAAGTGACCATTCTGTAAAATTTTGCATTTGTAGTTATTTTACTGTAATTTAACAACATTATAACCAGCACAGATAGACAAAGAGACATTCATGGATTTATATTTAAAAGTAACTTGTATTTTCCCCCCCTGGACCCAGGGTATGGCAGCTGCATACCCCTGCCATACCCAATTGACGCCTCTGAGAGAGAGAGAGAGAGAGGGGGGGGGGGGGGGGGGGGGGGGGTGCAGATACCATAAATACCCTGACATTGAGTGAATCTCGAAGAGCACTCTCTGAGAATCGATGAGGCGTCAATATCGTCTCTAAAATGATTGTTGGTCTGAATTGCATGAAGTCTTTTCTCTACGAAGGCATTACAGCACACGGTTGGTGTTAAGCTATCGGAGATGTTTTATCTGTGATCTTTAATTAACAGGCTGTTCTGTCATCCACCAGTGCCTCCTGTGTGGTTTCTGCAGCAGATGGAACCAAATGGACCCGTTCTGGTTCCACTGAGCGATTCTTTTAATTGAACACCAACGATTTCAGGTCTTTGGAACGAAGGTTGGACATGGAGAATAAAACCGCTCTAATGGCTGTCTATAAACCAGAGGTCTTTTCAGGGCAAGGACCCCCTTATCTGAGAGAGAGAAGCTGAGAGAGAGATGAAGCAGTGACCCCCTTAGCTGAGAGAGAGATGAAGCAGTGACCCCCTTAGCTGAGAGAGAGATGAAGCAGGGACCCCCTTAGCTGAGAGAGAGATGAAGCAGTGACCCCCTTAGCTGAGAGAGAGATGAAGCAGGGACCCCCTTAGCTGAGAGAGAGATGAAGCAGGGACCCCCTTATCTGAGAGAGAGATGAAGCAGGGACCCCCTTAGCTGAGAGAGAGATGAAGCAGGGACCCCCTTATCTGAGAGAGAGATGAAGCAGTGACCCCCTTAGCTGAGAGAGAGATGAAGCAGGGACCCCCTTAGCTGAGAGAGAGATGAAGCAGGGACCCCCTTATCTGAGAGAGAGATGAAGCAGGGACCCCCTTAGCTGAGAGAGAGATGAAGCAGGGACCCCCTTATCTGAGAGAGAGATGAAGCAGGGACCCCCTTATCTGAGAGAGAGATGAAGCAGGGACCCCCTTATCTGAGAGAGAGATGAAGCAGGGACCCCCTTATCTGAGAGAGAGATGAAGCAGGGACCCCCTTATCTGAGAGAGAGATGAAGCAGGGACCCCCTTAGCTGAGAGAGAGATGAAGCAGGGACCCCCTTATCTGAGAGAGAGATGAAGCAGGGACCCCCTTAGCTGAGAGAGAGATGAAGCAGGGACCCCCTTATCTGAGAGAGAGATGAAGCAGTGACCCCCTTAGCTGAGAGAGAGATGAAGCAGGGACCCCCTTATCTGAGAGAGAGATGAAGCAGGGACCCCCTTATCTGAGAGAGAGATGAAGCAGGGACCCCCTTAGCTGAGAGAGAGATGAAGCAGGGACCCCCTTATCTGAGAGAGAGATGAAGCAGGGACCCCCTTAGCTGAGAGAGAGATGAAGCAGGGACCCCCTTATCTGAGAGAGAGATGAAGCAGGGACCCCCTTAGCTGAGAGAGAGATGAAGCAGGGACCCCCTTATCTGAGAGAGAGATGAAGCAGGGACCCCCGTAGCTGAGAGAGAGGTGAAGCAGGGACCCCCTTAGCTGAGAGAGAGGTGAAGCAGGGACCCCCTTAGCTGAGAGAGAGATGAAGCAGGGACCCCCTTATCTGAGAGAGAGATGAAGCAGGGACCCCCTTAGCTGAGAGAGAGGTGAAGCAGGGACCCCCTTATCTGAGAGTATTTAAACCCTGCAGTATTTGATACTTTTACTCCCTAATTAAAGAATGTAAGCAGTGCTGCCGGCAGCCTCAGAGGATGTTAGGAAAAAACTAAACAGAAAAAAAAGTCAATGTAATCTTAGAAAAAACAAACAGTAAACTAAAGTAGACAAATGCAGTGTTGAACATGAAGGAACAGCATCCATTCATCATGTCCTTATCAAACTAATGTTACACTTCATTAGAAGAAGACCTTACATCGCCTCTGTCTGTCTGTCTGTCTGTCTGTCTGTCTGTCTGTCTGTCTGTCTGTCTGTCTGTCTGTCTGTCTGTCTGTCTGTCTGTCTGTCTGTCTGTCTAAAGACGATGTCATTACGTGCGCATCCCGCATCAAAAACTCATTCAAGTCACCCAGGGACTCATTCATGTCATGGTCCTGGGGTCCCGGGGATGCGCCTCCATTGGAGTCCATGTTAAAATAATTTACCGTGTCGCGGTAAAGAAAAAAAAATGTCCACAGACACCACCATTTTTCATGGGTGAAAGCATCCTACTTTACCCTACGTTAACACAAATAAAATCCACGTAGAAAGTCTTAAACAGGCGATAGAAACGTCAATATTTTGATTCCACCGACGTCCGACGCCATTTTGCACGCGTAAACTTTATATTGAGGACTCATAAAACCTTTCTGGGACCCATTTGAATGACCACCTGTGGGTCCCGGGACCCATTACATTGAAAACCTAGTAACATCACTGAGAAAGTATGATGTAAGGCAGAGTTCTTCAATGTTTTCAGGCCAGGGACCCCTTAGTTGAGAGAGAGAGATGAAGCAGGGACCCCCACAACCTGTTCATAGATTCCATATAGTTTCATTGTTTGACAGCACAATCATCAGTGAATTTTGGATTAATGTTAATTTGTGTTTTCAGATATTTTACCACTTGAACCGTCAATACTTGATAAACTTGACCTTTCACTCTGTACTTTGTCTGCTCTTTTTCCCCTCAACACCAAAGCTCTTTTGTCAAAAACAGCCAATCTTCAAGCTTGTAGATCTGCTATTTTTGGCTAAAGTTCTCAGAATATGGACCTAACCCTAACCATAACCCTAACAAAAAGGACAAAACAGTTTCTATCATACAAAGATTTGGAGGACCCCCTGTAGTAACTCTGAGGGGTCCCCTAGGGGACTCGGACCCCCTGTTGAAGACCCCTGATGTAAAGGATAACCAATGGTTAAAGCTATCAGTAGCGGTATTGCTTTTTTCGGCCGTTTTTCGCCCGGAGTCGCCGCGGACCACCGCCGCGGACCACCGGAGCGGGGCAGCAAACCACCGCGACCGATACGAATCCGTAGAGGGGTAGAACGTAATTTTCTGGCCAGGATTTGGGGAGTAAGAGGTTAAGAATCATTCACCATCGTTCTGAGGCAGGCTACTTCCTGAAGAGACGGCAAGCACGCTGTGATTGGCCGGTAGTGTATCATGTGTGTATGATCCGCGATGTGATTGGCCAACGTATACACAACGTATACAGATGATGCAGAAAATTTTGCTTCTGGGGGGTCCCTGGAACTAACTATTGAGATGGGGGTCCGTGGCCAAATACATATCATTTTGGGGGTCCTTCACATGAAAAAGTGTGAGCACCACTGACAATAGTGGCGTTTCCATAAAGCTACTTTTTGCGCATTAACGGCTTATTCCCAAAATGTTTTTATGGAAACACTTCAAAATGCGAATAAACTTTCATTATCCGCAAAAAAGATTATCCGCTTGGAGGAGGAGGATTTTGAGCCTTTATCGAATAAACTAAATGCGCTTAAGTGAATGGAAACGGGTCAGACAATAAATGCGAATAAAATATGACGTTCTGACGTCCTCCTATAACACTTTCCCCCGCCGCTTAATTAACGTCCATTGTATAGCGTTAGCCTACAAAACAAACCGGTTGTTATACACGGAGTGACCCTTCGTCATCACACCGTGTTGCGCGTGTCAAAAGTGGCCGTACAAGCTCACAGGCACAGCAGCTCGCATCTGCGACGCTGCAGGATGCAGTCTGCCCGGAGGACTCAACCGGGCGGCGGGGCGGCGTCCTCGGCTCGGGGACACCCCTCGGCCGGGGTCGCTTGCTCTGTGCTCCCGCCGGCTGCACTTTCTCCACGGCGGTGCGTCGCGACTGGCTCTGGGTCGGGAATCGGGATGCGTGTGCAGCGAGTCACAGCAGTGCCCTCACGTCTCTCTGTCTGAAAAATTCAGCCCCATCCCAGTTCTGTGCACTGTGTGCAAGCCCGCGGGAAGTGTTTACAGCACGTCGGTTAGACGGACCCAGGCAGGATCTCCCAAGAATCGCATTTCATCAGTTTAATAGAAACGGGCTAAATTCGTTTTGTCTTAAAGCGCATTTCTGATAATTTGCTTCCCTAATTCGAATAAGTTTATGGAAACGCCACTATAGAAACATTGAAATATTCAAAGACTTGCACAAATTGTCACGATTCTTAAAAAATTGCAGATCTACAAGCTCTTGTATATCTGCGATTTTTCATTAGATAAATAATGCTAAATAATGCGTTCCTGGTCTAAATGGGTTAAACCCCCTCCCCCTATGAGGAACATTCACGGGGGGCCCGCAGTGACCTCGTACCCAGGGCCCAGGATTTGGTGTGACACCCCTGACTATGACTGAACCTAAATCTAAATCTGCTGTAAAAATAAACGGTGGTTTGGACAAAGCATCACGGATACACAGGGATGTGCTGGGCCCCTGATTCAGCCCGGGAAAAAGAGTTGTAGAGGCCCTCATTGCGCGCTATAGAGAGATCTCTCTCTATAGCGCTGCTGCTACTCAAAGATTTGTCATTTCAGATCATGACAAGTGACAAGCCAGTGGGCCAATTACTGTACATGAGTTATATTTTGTCGTTGTCGGGTGGAAACCTTGTATGTCTAAAACCGTTTGTTTTGTATTTATCAGTTTAAAAATTATTTAAAACTATTGAAAACAGCCGATCTACAAGCACACGACGCCTCGCACCGCGAGGCGTCGTGTGCTTGTAGATCTGCTGTTTTCACTACTGTTTTCACTACTTCGTGCAACGGCCTTGCATGGTGAAGCAGGCCTTTACTTTGCGAAAGAGATACAAGGTTTCTGCCCGACAGTGACGATTTACTTTGTCGGCCGCAGTGCCCAAAATGGAACGAAGGCCGACATTTTATTTTGAATATTTTCCTAATGGCCGGCCTGGACCGGCCGGGAATGGACCGGCCGTTCGGGAGTTGTCCCGCTTTTCCCAATGGCCAGCACGTCCCTGGTGTGACTAAACTTAAATCTAAATCTGCTGTAAAAATAAACGGTGGTTTGGACAAAGCTTCACGGATACAGTAATTCAATAAACGCGTTCGGTTTGCTTCGTAGCGCTGCTGAAACAAAGAAGGACAAAGAAAGACAGACAGAAAATGAAAGGCTCTCAAAGCCTTGAAAATCCTCCCAAAGCTGTGATAACATCCACACAACGTGTTTACCAGGCTCTCTCTCTCTGACAAGCACACAAAGACTCTCTTTCCCCCTGGTGGATTTTAACGGATTCAGAACGGGTACACATTATTGTGTATTATTATTCTATGCTTTAATTATAAAAAAATAGCAGATATACAAGCTCACAGCGCGTCACCAAGTGCCGCGCTGCGAGCTTGTAGATCTGCTATTTTTTGAAAAATCGCGAAAATTAGAATTTTGACCCGATTCCATAAGTGTCTTTTGAATCCTTCTAAAGTAAAAAAAAAAAAAAAACTATGTTTCTATGTCAGCAATCTGGCCAGCCATCGTCAAAGAAAAGGTCCTTTTCACTTCAACTGGAGCGCTCAGTTAGTCTGTTCTTGAGAGACTACTATGTCAGTGGTTCTCAAACCTTTTCATGTGAAGGACCCCCAAAATTATATTTATTTGGCCACGGACCCCCATCTCAAAATATCTAGTTCCAGGGACCACCCCCAGAAGCAAAATTTGAGTTACAAACATTTGCTTTAAAAATACATATATTCAAATTTGTGCGCACATTTTCACAACTTTTTCAAAAAATAGCAGATCTACAAGCTCACAGCGCTGTGAGCTTGTATATCTGCTATTTTTCAATAGTTAAAGCATTCAATAATTCTAGGCCTGAATGGGTTAAAACGGACGGAATACAAATAAAAGGTGAGAGTTACACGCGGGTAAAACGCCGTCCTTCCTGCGATCTCCGTTCGCTTGTCAAAAAGGAGAAAGAGTCATAAAATGAACAAATCACACGCTTTATTTGTCATCTCGTAATCTTTGACGTTTTGAAATTCAATCTGTTATTTCTTTTTTCTTCAGATGTGTGTTTCTGCTCCATCTCTGCTGGACCCATTTAGGATAAGAACACATCCGTGTCACTCCAGATCTGAACCTACTTTAAAGGACAACTTTGTGTTTTTGAAGCAGTGAAAGCCGCTTCCAAGGAGTGGCTTTGTGTGTCCCGTTCATGTCCATATATGGTCATTTCAGTCCAGAATGAACAGGTTTTATCTGTCCCGTGTACGTCCAGAATATGTGTGTAGTGTCCGTCCCGGTCTGATGATTAAAAATGTCCAGTGAGACCATACTTTGAGGATTGGTCAAGCTTCACATGACAATCCGGCCCTCCAGATCAAAATCATTCTGAATTCAGAGTTCAGAATTCTGAAGCTCTAGAACACATAGAATAAAAGTTCACCGCTTCACTTCGAACCGAATGTATACAGAGTTCATAGCTCTAGAACACATAGAATAAAAGTTCACCGCTTCACTTCGAACCGAGGTTTGATTTTTTACAACAAGGGTTCATATTTAGATCAAGTCAATAGACTTTTTGAAGCGGTGAAAACCGCTTCCAATGAATGGCTTTGTGTGTATCACGCCCATATATGGTCATTTCAGTCCAGAATGAACAGGGTTTTTCAAAAACAGAATGTCCGTTACCTTATGAATGTTTTTCTGTGTATCACGCCCATATATGGTCATTTCAGTCCAGAATGAACAGGGTTTTTCAAAAACACAATGTCCGTTACCTTATGTCCATATATGGTCACTATAGGCCAGAATGAACAGGTTTCTCCTGTCCATGTACGTGTAAAAGTTCAGTTCAGAATGAATAGGCTCTATATGTCCTGTACATCTAGAATATGTGTGCGGTTTCCCTCCTGATCAGACCCCTCCCATATATGTTCATTTCAGTCAAAACAGGATCTTTGTCCAACCAAAAAATGGCAACCAATGGGTGTGAAGAGAAGCACAAGTCTGGGCGGGATTTGACAAAGGGTCCAATGTACTCCCTGTGGGCGACGGTTTGTGTTTGTGTTGTGTTACGTCACCGTCAAAGCATAGAGGGTCTATATAACGTTGTTCAAGCAGCACTTTACAACATAAGGAGCCTTACTGGATAGCAAGCTTTATCAGTATACAATTCTTAGTTAGTTTACTTAACACAATTAGATTAGAGGTTCAGTCATTTTGGAATCCTTACAGATAGCCCATGGCCGATGAGGAAGGGATGTCTGACAGGCCTATGGCGGAGGAAACAGGAGTGTCAGAAGAGACGGAAGAAGCGGAAATGGTAGAAGAGTCGACCGAAAAGCAGCCGGAGCAGCAGGATGTGTTGCCCGAAAAGCAGCCGGAGAAGCAGGTTGTGTTGCCCAAAAAGCAGCCAGAAAAGCAGGTTGTTTTGCCCGAACAGCAGCCGGAAAAAAAGGTTGTGTTGCCTGAAAAGCAGCCAGAAAAGCAGGTAGTGTTGCCCAAAAAGCAGCCAGAAAAGCAGGTTGTTTTGCCCGAACAGCAGCCGGAAAAAAAGGTTGTGTTGCCTGAAAAGCAGCCAGAAAAACAGGTTGTGTCGACCGTAAAGCCGCTGGAGCAGCAGGCTGTGTCGCAGCAAGATGTGTCGCATACAGACAAGAGGAAAGACGATGTGCGTCGTCCTAGAAGGAGCAGAGAAAGAGATATGGACAAAGAGAAGGCGTCCAAGGACGCAGAGCCGGAGAGCTTCGACAAGAACGTGGCATGTCAGATCCTGCACGAGCAGCGGCTGGGCGTGGTGTGGGACGACAAGGAGAAGGAGATCCTGGAGTGCCTCTCCAAGTACGAGACGGCCACGGCTACGACCACGAGGGAGAAGGACGAGGAGGACGCGAAGAGCAACGGCGGCCACAAGGAGCACATGATCTCGGACATCGAGGAGAGCCTGGACGCCAGCAAGAGGCAGCTGGCGGAGGTGCACGACGCGGGCGGCGGCCTGGAAGCCACGGATGCGCGCGTGGTGGCTGAGATGTCGCAACTGCAGGAGAAGTGGGAGGAGCACTCCCACTTATCTCAGAGAGATCTAATACCACCAACATCATGCAACGATATTTATGTCAAACATGATGGAATGCAAAGAGAACCCACAATTAGATGGGTTCTCTTTGCCCATCTAATTTTCAACAGAAAGAAGTTGAAAATAAAAAGAATGCAATACACATGATACAGGCCAGAATGCATGAAGGACGTACACAACAAAACAGGCTACAGAACTTCAAAAGAACTGTGAAATATGGCCCAATCTTTCCATGCTGTTGTTGTGAACAAATGATGTTTGAAAAAGGAGTTTCTATCATTGATGAGAGTATAATTGAATCAATAAAAGGGTTTGATGGGCTATTTGAAAAGGTCTTTGAAAACAAATTGGAGAATTTAACATTCAGTGTCTTTATTGATTCTAACACACTCTGGTATCTCTGTCACACATGTAAGATATATCTTACTAAAGGACAAATGCCACCAATGTCAGCTGCTAATGGTCTAAGAGTTACTGCTGTACCGAAACATCTCCAATTGTCAGAATTGGCAAACAATTTAATTGCCAAAAAGATTTTGTTTCAGAAAATATTTAGACTTCCAACGTCATTGATGCCAGCCATGAAAGATAGACTCGTAAATATTCCTATAGGGGATAATGATATAATGAATACTCTTCAAACCCTTCCTAGAACCCCATCTGAAGCTGGAATAATTACTGTTGATGTTATGTTGAAGCGTATGAAGAAATTGAAAAACTTTGTTCAACACACAACTATAGACCCTCAACAACTGTTCCAAGCAATGCAATTATTGAAAGACTTCGGGCATCCTGCTTATCAATTCTACACAGATCCCTTAACGTTTCAACACAGGTGTGAACAAGAAGATCCAACTGGTTCACATTTGCTCTATGTAAATGAAGATGCAACTATTGATCAAATAGCCGATGCTGATATGAACAACAGTATTAATGATGATATTGAAGTAGAAAATGAAGATGAAAAGGAAGAAGTAGATTACAAGACCAATGATTCAATTAGAAAATTCCAAATAGATTATGACAAATCAGTTTGTGCAACAGCAAGATTCCCAGAAGCCTTTTATGATGAAAAAAAGGAGATAAAATCTCATGTCATTACTTTTTCACCTGGCGAAGGAAAAGCCCCAGAAAATATTCTTCATAGTAAAGATTGGGATTCCATGGCTTTCCCTATGAAACATCCTGATGGTAGATTTAATCTACACTATCCAAGAGAAGTCAACCTTACTGATCAGTACTACTTCATTCCATGGCTTTCCCTATGAAACATCCTGATGGTAGATTTAATCTACACTATCCAAGAGAAGTCAACCTTACTGATCAGTACTACTTCATTCAAAGATTCCATGGCTTTCCCTATGAAACATCCTGATGGTAGATTTAATCTACACTATCCAAGAGAAGTCAACCTTACTGATCAGTAATTTCCCTATGAAACATCCTGATGGTAGATTTAATCTACACTATCCAAGAGAAGTCAACCTTACTGATCAGTACTACTTCATTCCATGGCTTTCCCTATGAAACATCCTGATGGTAGATTTAATCTACACTATCCAAGAGAAGTCAACCTTACTGATCAGTACTATGAAACATCCTGATGGTAGATTTAATCTACACTATCCAAGAGAAGTCAACCTTACTGATCAGTACTACTTCATTCCATGGCTTTCCCTATGAAACATCCTGATGGTAGATTTAATCTACACTATCCAAGAGAAGTCAACCTTACTGATCAGTACTATGAAACATCCTGATGGTAGATTTAATCTACACTATCCAAGAGAAGTCAACCTTACTGATCAGTACTACTTCATTCCATGGCTTTCCCTATGAAACATCCTGATGGTAGATTTAATCTACACTATCCAAGAGAAGTCAACCTTACTGATCAGTACTATGAAACATCCTGATGGTAGATTTAATCTACACTATCCAAGAGAAGTCAACCTTACTGATCAGTACTACTTCATTCCATGGCTTTCCCTATGAAACATCCTGATGGTAGATTTAATCTACACTATCCAAGAGAAGTCAACCTTACTGATCAGTACTATGAAACATCCTGATGGTAGATTTAATCTACACTATCCAAGAGAAGTCAACCTTACTGATCAGTACTACTTCATTCCATGGCTTTACCTATGAAACATCCTGATGGTAGATTTAATCTACACTATCCAAGAGAAGTCAACCTTACTGATCAGTACTATGAAACATCCTGATGGTAGATTTAATCTACACTATCCAAGAGAAGTCAACCTTACTGATCAGTACTACTTCATTCCATGGCTTTCCCTATGAAACATCCTGATGGTAGATTTAATCTACACTATCCAAGAGAAGTCAACCTTACTGATCAGTACTACTTCATTCAAAGATTCCATGGCTTTCCCTATGAAACATCCTGATGGTAGATTTAATCTACACTATCCAAGAGAAGTCAACCTTACTGATCAGTACTACTTCATTCCATGGCTTTCC
Source organism: Nannobrachium achirus (assembly GCF_963921795.1). Classification (NCBI taxonomy): domain Eukaryota; kingdom Metazoa; phylum Chordata; class Actinopteri; order Myctophiformes; family Myctophidae; genus Nannobrachium; species Nannobrachium achirus. Next base: position 2,712,091 of record NC_137825.1, on the reverse strand, counting down.
CTATGAAACATCCTGATGGTAGATTTAATCTACACTATCCAAGAGAAGTCAACCTTACTGATCAGTACTACTTCATTCAAAGATTCCATGGCTTTCCCTATGAAACATCCTGATGGTAGATTTAATCTACACTATCCAAGAGAAGTCAACCTTACTGATCAGTACTACTTCATTCCATGGCTTTCCCTATGAAACATCCTGATGGTAGATTTAATCTACACTATCCAAGAGAAGTCAACCTTACTGATCAGTACTACTTCATTCAAAGATTCCATGGCTTTCCCTATGAAACATCCTGATGGTAGATTTAATCTACACTATCCAAGAGAAGTCAACCTTACTGATCAGTACTTTCCCTATGAAACATCCTGATGGTAGATTTAATCTACACTATCCAAGAGAAGTCAACCTTACTGATCAGTACTACTTCATTCCATGGCTTTCCCTATGAAACATCCTGATGGTAGATTTAATCTACACTATCCAAGAGAAGTCAACCTTACTGATCAGTACTATGAAACATCCTGATGGTAGATTTAATCTACACTATCCAAGAGAAGTCAACCTTACTGATCAGTACTACTTCATTCCATGGCTTTCCCTATGAAACATCCTGATGGTAGATTTAATCTACACTATCCAAGAGAAGTCAACCTTACTGATCAGTACTATGAAACATCCTGATGGTAGATTTAATCTACACTATCCAAGAGAAGTCAACCTTACTGATCAGTACTACTTCATCCATGCTTTCCCTATGAAACATCCTGATGGTAGATTTAATCTACACTATCCAAGAGAAGTCAACCTTACTGATCAGTACTATGAAACATCCTGATGGTAGATTTAATCTACACTATCCAAGAGAAGTCAACCTTACTGATCAGTACTACTTCATTCCATGGCTTTCCCTATGAAACATCCTGATGGTAGATTTAATCTACACTATCCAAGAGAAGTCAACCTTACTGATCAGTACTACTTCATTCAAAGATCCATGGCTTTCCCTATGAAACATCCTGATGGTAGATTTAATCTACACTATCCAAGAGAAGTCAACCTTACTGATCAGTACTACTTCATTCCATGGCTTTCCCTATGAAACATCCTGATGGTAGATTTAATCTACACTATCCAAGAGAAGTCAACCTTACTGATCAGTACTATGAAACATCCTGATGGTAGATTTAATCTACACTATCCAAGAGAAGTCAGCCTTACTGATCAGTACTACTTCATTCCATGGCTTTCCCTATGAAACATCCTGATGGTAGATTTAATCTACACTATCCAAAGAGAAGTCAACCTTACTGATCAGTACTATGAAACATCCTGATGGTAGATTTAATCTACACTATCCAAGAGAAGTCAACCTTACTGATCAGTACTACTTCATTCCATGGCTTTCCCTATGAAACATCCTGATGGTAGATTTAATCTACACTATCCAAGAGAAGTCAACCTTACTGATCAGTACTACTTCATTCAAAGATTCCATGGCTTTCCCTATGAAACATCCTGATGGTAGATTTAATCTACACTATCCAAGAGAAGTCAACCTTACTGATCAGTACTACTTCATTCCATGGCTTTCCCTATGAAACATCCTGATGTAGATTTAATCTACACTATCCAAGAGAAGTCAACCTTACTGATCAGTACTATGAAACATCCTGATGGTAGATTTAATCTACACTATCCAAGAGAAGTCAACCTTACTGATCAGTACTACTTCATTCCATGGCTTTCCCTATGAAACATCCTGATGGTAGATTTAATCTACACTATCCAAGACGAAGTCAACCTTACTGATCAGTACCTATGAAACATCCTGATGGTAGATTTAATCTACACTATCCAAGAGAAGTCAACCTTACTGATCAGTACTACTTCATTCCAATGGCTTTCCCTATGAAACATCCTGATGGTAGATTTAATCTACACTATCCAAGAGAAGTCAACCTTACTGATCAGTACTATGAAACATCCTGATGGTAGATTTAATCTACACTATCCAAGAGAAGTCAACCTTACTGATCAGTACTACTTCATTCCATGGCTTTCCCTATGAACATCCTGATGGTAGATTTAATCTACACTATCCAAGAGAAGTCAACCTTACTGATCAGTACTACTTCATTCAAAGATTCCATGGCTTTCCCTATGAAAACATCCTGATGGTAGATTTAATCTACACTATCCAAGAGAAGTCAACCTTACTGATCAGTACTACTTCATTCCATGGCTTTCCCTATGAAACATCCTGATGGTAGATTTAATCTACACTATCCAAGAGAAGTCAACCTTACTGATCAGTACTATGAAACATCCTGATGGTAGATTTAATCTACACTATCCAAGAGAAGTCAACCTTACTGATCAGTACTACTTCATTCCATGGCTTTCCCTATGAAACATCCTGATGGTAGATTTAATCTACACTATCCAAGAGAAGTCAACCTTACTGATCAGTACTATGAAACATCCTGATGGTAGATTTAATCTACACTATCCAAGAGAAGTCAACCTTACTGATCAGTACTACTTCATTCCATGGCTTTCCCTATGAAACATCCTGATGGTAGATTTAATCTACACTATCCAAGAGAAGTCAACCTTACTGATCAGTACTATGAAACATCCTGATGGTAGATTTTAATCTACACTATCCAAGAGAAGTCAACCTTACTGATCAGTACTACTTCATTCCATGGCTTTCCCTATGAAACATCCTGATGGTAGATTTAATCTACACTATCCAAGAGAAGTCAACCTTACTGATCAGTACTACTTCATTCAAAGATTCCATGGCTTTCCCTATGAAACATCCTGATGGTAGATTTAATCTACACTATCCAAGAGAAGTCAACCTTACTGATCAGTACTACTTCATTCCATGGCTTTCCCTATGAAACATCCTGATGGTAGATTTAATCTACACTATCCAAGAGAAGTCAACCTTACTGATCAGTACTACTTCATTCAAAGATTCCATGGCTTTCCTATGAAACATCCTGATGGTAGATTTAATCTACACTATCCAAGAGAAGTCAACCTTACTGATCAGTACTACTTCATTCAAAGATTCCATGGCTTTCCCTATGAAACATCCTGATGGTAGATTTAATCTACACTATCCAAGTGAAGTCAACCTTACTGATCAGTACTACTACATTCAAAGACTGAGAAATATGGATTCAAGATTCAGAAATGACGCTAGCTATCTTTTTGCAGCAGTGTCCTACATTGAAAAGAAACAACTTCAAAAGAATATAAATATTTCCTTCATGAGAGGCAAAAGGTCGACTTCAATACATGGAACTACATACAACCTTGAGAATGCTTTCTCTGTGTTTGACAGTACCTCCAACACTCCTACATACCACAAAAAAGGAAAATATGAAATGATGGCTAGATTAGACAACCTTGGTCCATTCCAATTATTCTTTACTCTCAGCTGTGCAGACATGCGATGGGAAGAAATATTACTGCTATTTTGAGAGAAAGGGGCTTGAAAATTTAATATGTCTTACAAAACATGACGGAAGATAATGATGGAGAAGGAATAGAGGAACAAGAAATAACAATGGTCCATTTCAATAACGGTGAATTGTCTCTTCCTTTAGATGTCTATTTGAAAAGACCAAAAGTTCTTATTTTTAATGTATCTATATATTTTTTTAAACCTATTATACCAACTGTCATACCGGCTCTCCAAATACATTCAGAATAAGGGTTCTATCTGTCCACCGCTTCACTTCGAACCGAGGTTCGTCTTGTTGGTTAATACACTAGAGTAGAGATATCTGGGTTGTAAGGCCAGATATCCGGTCTTGTACAGAAGGCTGTGGGGGTCTCTCTGTGAGAGCTGGCATTATGTGATTCATGTCATTATAGACTACAGTATATAGGAGAGTCTCTGTGAGAGCAGGCATTATGTGATTCATGTCATTATAGACTACAGTATATAGGAGAGTCTCTGTGAGAGCTGGCATTATGTGATTCATGTCATTATAGACTACAGTATATAGGAGAGTCTCTGTGAGAGCTGGCATTATGTGATTCATGTCATTATAGACTACAGTATATAGGAGAGTCTCTGTGAGAGCAGGCATTATGTGATTCATGTCATTATAGACTACAGTATATAGGAGAGTCTCTGTGAGAGCTGGCATTATGTGATTCATGTCATTATAGACTACAGTATATAGGAGAGTCTCTGTGAGAGCAGGCATTATGTGATTCATGTCATTATAGACTATAGGAGAGTCTCTGTGAGAGCAGGCATTATGTGATTCATGTCATTATAGACTATAGGAGAGTCTCTGTGAGAGCAGGCATTATGTGATTCATGTCATTATAGACTATAGGAGAGTCTCTGTGAGAGCAGGCATTATGTGATTCATGTCATTATAGACTATAGGAGAGTCTCTGTGAGAGCAGGCATTATGTGATTAATGTCATTATAGACTATAGGAGAGTCTCTGTGAGAGCAGGCATTATGTGATTCATGTCATTATAGACTATAGGAGAGTCTCTGTGAGAGCAGGCATTATGTGATTAAAGTCATTATAGACTATAGGAGAGTCTCTGTGAGAGCAGGCATTATGTGATTAATGTCATTATAGACTATAGGAGAGTCTCTGTGAGAGCAGGCATTATGTGATTCATGTCATTATAGACTACAGTATATAGGACAGTCTCTGTGAGAGCAGGCATTATGTGATTCATGTCATTATAGACTATAGGTGTCATTATGTGATTAATGTCATTATAGACTATAGGAGAGTCTCTGTGAGAGCAGGCATTATGTGATTCATGTCATTATAGACTATAGGAGAGTCTCTGTGAGAGCAGGCATTATGTGATTAATGTCATTATAGACTATAGGAGAGTCTCTGTGAGAGCAGGCATTATGTGATTCAGTCATTATAGACTATAGGAGAGTCTCTGTGAGAGCAGGCATTATGTGATTAATGTCATTATAGACTATAGGAGAGTCTCTGTGAGAGCAGGCATTATGTGATTCATGTCATTATATGACTATAGGAGAGTCTCTGTGAGAGCAGGCATTATGTGATTCATGTCATTATAGACTATAGGAGATCTCTGTGAGAGCAGGCATTATGTGATTCATGTCATTATAGACTATAGGAGAGTCTCTGTGAGAGCAGGCATTATGTGATTCATGTCATTATAGACTATAGGAGAGTCCTCTGTGAGAGCAGGCATTATGTGATTCATGTCATTATAGACTATAGGGAGAGTCTCTGTGAGAGCAGGCATTATGTGATTCATGTCATTATAGACTATAGGAGAGTCTCTGTGAGAGCAGGCATTATGTGATTAATGTCATTATAGACTATAGGAGAGTCTCTGTGAGAGCAGGCATTATGTGATTCATGTCATTATAGACTATAAGAGTCGTGTCCGGGAGAGATAGACTAAACACACAGCGCATGCACCGAGTGCCCCGCTGCCAGCTTCGCTATTTATGACTTCTTTTGTAACTCAAATCTTTCTTTCTCAAGGTTCCTGGAACAAGATATTCTGAGCTGGGTCCGCGGTTTTGATTGATTGATTGAAGAATTTATTAGAAGTTTGCAATAGAAAAAAGTACAGTTTCATGACAGTACAAATCACTGGTACAAGTTCAACTAAAAGGGAGATCCTAGAAAGCCGAGGCTTATTTCCACAGGAACCACACTTTAAGTATCTCATATAACATTGAAAGACAGACGGATAGAACATACTTTATCTAGGATAATATCAGTTTCAAAAGCATAACATCAAATACAAAGGCAGAAAAAAAGAAAAGGGGGGGGGCATGGGGGCTTAGTCTATTTACAAGTCACGGGTAGCAGCTGTCTGAAGGTGACTTTTCATACCAATTTTAAGGAGGGCTAGGGATTTGCTCTCCTTTAGGGCTTGTGGAAGGGCGTTCCACATGTTGATGGTATAGCAGGAGAACGAGTTAGAGCCTTGTTTAGTGTTAAATCTACGTTGATGATGATTAGTGGAGCTGCCTCTGGTGTTGTGATTGTGAACATCCTTGACCTTTAAGAAGTAGTTTGCCAGGTACATGGGTATCTTGGAGGTGTAGTGAATCTTGTACACCAGGCCCATTGCAAGATGCTGTACTCTGTCAGCTACTTTGAGCCACCCCACGCTTTCGTGGTGATGCTCGGTAAGGTGGGTCAGAGGAGGGAGACCAAGCACAACCCTAATTAGTTTGTTTTTGGGCTGTTTGGAGCTTTAACTTTAAGGCAGCTGGGGCGTCGCGATACCAGACAAGGACTCCGTAATCAATGAGGGGGCCCAATAAGAGCACCTCCTAGTGTCTTTCGAGATTTAATATTGATCAGCGGGGCAACCCTTTGCAAGAAGCGAATTCGTTGGTTGACTTTTTTGATTCATATATATATCATTCTATCAGTTTGAGCAAGACATTTTTACTAGTTGTTTTTCCAAGTTTTAATGGGTCTAGTGAAAGTATCAATACTGCAATTTAGATATACTCTGTTTTCTGACTGTTAAGTAAAAGTCTGCTAATCAAAATGTTACTTGAGTTAAAGAACAAAAGTCTCAGTATCAATATTTAAAGTGTAAATTACTCCTGATACAGAATGTTTCACAAGTTGTCAAATTAATAAAATGTAAGATCTTTGAAAATAGCCACAAGGTGGGCTTGTAGGTCGCGAGCTTGTAGATCGGCTATTTCAAATGGAGAAAATGAATAGGTTATAGGTGGTTAATGCATGTTGTGTTAATAATAATCTAAATATACAAACAAACACATGCACGCGCACACACACGCACACGCACACACACACACACACACACACACACACACACACACACACACACACACACACACACACACACACACACCACACACACACACAGAGAGAGAGAGCACATTCCCTATAAAACTGAAAAAGGCCGATCCACAAGGTCATAACTTAAATAACGATTGTGCTTTTCAGCAAGAATAGATCTTTGGATTTAACAGTCCATCTTTCATCATCATCATTCTCTCTCTCACTCTCTCCCCCCCCCACCCCCCCCCCCCCCCCATCTCTCTCTCTCTCTCTCTCTCTCTCTCTCTCCCTCTCTTCACTGATATAGTAGTAAAAATGGGTATGCGCATATCGTGATGTGTGTGTGTGTGTGTGTGTGTGTGTGTGTGTGTGTGTGTGTGTGTGTGTGTGTGTGTGTGTGTGTGTGTGTGTGTGTGCGTGCGTGTGCGTGTGCGTGTGTGTGTGTGTGTGTGTGTGTGATGGCCTGCAGTGATAGTTTACCAGCTGGCATACTGTAGTTCAACATTAAATAAAGTAACATTACCCTCTGACCGTTGGTTTTTAGTGTGTGTGTGTGTGTGTGTGTGTGTGTGTGTGTGTGTGTGTGTGTGTGTGTGTGTGTGTGTGTGTGTGCATGCGCGTGTGCGTGCGTGCGTGTGTGTGTGTGTGTGTGTGGTGTGTGTGTGTGTGTGTGTGTGTGTGTGTGTGTGTGTGAAAGTGTGCAACAAGTGCGCAAAGTGCACGTGTGCATGTGTCCAGAGCGTGCCTTAATCCTTCTTATTACGTTCCAATGACTCATGTTTTGCTTAATCAAACATAAAGGTGAGTTTAATTAGTTTAATTAGTCGGTTAATCATTAATCATGCGATTTAGACACATTAAAGGTTCACATTAATCTGCAGGCTAACGCTAACTACGCACGCACGCACGCACGCACGCACACACGACACACGCACAGACACACACACACACACACACACACACACACACACACACACACACACACACACACACACACACACACACACAGTCCCTGCCCACGATATATATATATATATATATATTATACTATAATATATATATATATATACACACACACACTACTATATAAATATATATTATATAATAATAATACTTTCTATTTTCACAATTTCTGCTTTATATTTTTTTACAATTTGGACTTTAGAAATGTGCAGATAGCCTCTATACACTTAAACTTTATGTTGGTTTGTTTACTGTTGAGTGAGAAAACAATGTTTCACATTAAGTTAATCATCTTTGGAGCCCCCAAAATAAACTGGCGGGTCGTGTGTGTGATGTGATGACGTCATCAAACGATAAAAGTCGACTCCAACTCAACTTTTTTACTGAGTCGAGTCGACTTGCAAAAATATCACAAGTCGTTGATGCCCTAATAGGAACACAACCGTCCTCATTGGTTACAGAGAATGGTTCACAACCATACTCTGTTAGAGTACCAGTAAGACTCCTCATGGTTACAGAGAATGGTTCACAACCATCTCTGTTAGAGTAAGTACCAGTAAGACTCCCTCATGGTTACAGAGAATGGTTCACAACCATCTCTGTTAGAGTACCAGTAAGACTCCCTAAACAACCGTCCTCATGGTTACAGAGAATGGTTCACAACCATCTCTGTTAGAGTACCAGTAAGACTCCCTAAACTATGGTTACAGAGAATGGTTCACAACCATCTCTGTTAGAGTACCAGTAAGACTCCCTAAACATGGTTACAGAGAATGGTTCACAACCATCTCTGTTAGAGTACCAGTAAGACTCCCTAAACATGGTTACAGAGAATGGTTCACAACCATCTCTGTTAGAGTACCAGTAAGACTCCCTCATGGTTACAGAGAATGGTTCACAACCATCTATGTTAGAGTACCAGTAAGACTCCCTAAACACAACCGTCCTCATGGTTACAGAGAATGGTTCACAACCATCTCTGTTAGAGTACCAGTAAGACTCCCTAAACATGGTTACAGAGAATGGTTCACAAACCATCTCTGTTAGAGTACCAGTAAGACTCCCTCATGGTTACAGAGAATGGTTCACAACCATCTATGTTAGAGTACCAGTAAGACTCCCTAAACACAACCGTCCTCATGGTTACAGAGAATGGTTCACAACCATCTCTGTTAGAGTACCAGTAAGACTCCCTCATGGTTACAGAGAATGGTTCACAACCATCTATGTTAGAGTACCAGTAAGACTCCCTCATGGTTACAGAGAATGGTTCACAACCATCTCTGTTAGAGTACCAGTAAGACTCCCTCATGGTTACAGAGAATGGTTCACAACCATCTCTGTTAGAGTACCAGTAAGACTCCTCATGGTTACAGAGAATGGTTCACAACCATCTATGTTAGAGTACCAGTAAGACTCCCTCATGGTTACAGAGAATGGTTCACAACCATCTCTGTTAGAGTACCAGTAAGACTCCCTAAACACAACCGTCCTCATGGTTACAGAGAATGGTTCACAACCATCTCTGTTAGAGTACCAGTAAGACTCCCTCATGGTAACAGAGAATGGTTCACAAACCATCTCTGTTAGAGTACCAGTAAGACTCCCTCATGGTAACAGAGAATGGTTCACAACCATCTCTGTTAGAGTACCAGTAAGACTCCCTAAACACAACCGTCCTCATGGTTACAGAGAATGGTTCACAACCATCTCTGTTAGAGTACCAGTAAGACTCCCTAAACATGGTTACAGAGAATGGTTCACAACCATCTCTGTTAGAGTACCAGTAAGACTCCCTCATGGTTACAGAGAATGGTTCACAACCATCTCTGTTAGAGTACCAGTAAGACTCCCTAAACATGGTTACAGAGGATGGTTCACAACCATCTCTGTTAGAGTACCAGTAAGACTCCTCATGGTTACAGAGAATGGTTCACAACCATCTCTGTTAGAGTACCAGTAAGACTCCCTCATGGTTACAGAGAATGGTTCACAACCATCTCTGTTAGAGTACCAGTAAGACTCCTCATGGTTACAGAGAATGGTTCACAACCATCTCTGTTAGAGTACCAGTAAGACTCCCTAAACATGGTTACAGAGAATGGTTCACAACCATCTCTGTTAGAGTACCAGTAAGACAGCCCCCTAAACATGTGTAGGTTACAGAGAATGAATGGTTCACAACCATCTCTGTTAGAGTACCAGTAAGACCCCCTAAACATGTGTAGGTTACAGAGATGGTTCACAACCATCTCTGTTAGAGTACCAGTAAGACTCCCTAAACAACCGTCCTCATGGTTACAGACAATGTTTCACAACCATCTCTGTTAGAGTACCAGTAAGACCCCCTAAAAATGTGTAGGAGCAGAGAATGGTTCACAACCATCCTCTGTTAGAGTACCAGTAAGACTCCCTAAACAACCGTCCTCATGGTTACAGAGAATGGTTCACAACCATCTCTGTTAGAGTACCAGTAAGACCCCCTAAACAACCGTCCCTCATGGTTACAGAGAATGGTTCACAACCATCTCTGTTAGAGTACCAGTAAGACCCCCTAAAAATGTGTAGGAGCAGAGAATGGTTCACAACCATCTCTGTTAGAGTACCAGTAAGACCCCCTAAACATGTGTAGGTTACAGAGAATGAATGGTTCACAACCATCTCTGTTAGAGTACCAGTAAGACCCCCTAAACATGTGTAGGTTACAGAGAATGGTTCACAACCATCTCTGTTAGAGTACCAGTAAGACTCCCTAAACAACCGTCCTCATGGTTACAGAGAATGGTTCACAACCATCTCTGTTAGAGTACCAGTAAGACTCCCTAAACATGTGTAGGAGCAGTGTAGAAAAATGCGTTTGAAAAAAAAATCGGCCTGAAGGTGGCGCTATATGGGACAGGATCCATGTTGATAGACCAAGTGTGTACCGATTTGCGTGATTTTAGGGCAACATTTGCAGGAGCAGTGTCCAAAAATATGTTTCGCAAGAATCTGCCTCATGGTGGCGCTAGAAGAAGCCTATGTTAGAATTGAGGTGTTAGGATAGTGGTTTGGCAGGGAAGGAGTGTGTGTTGTGTGCAAATGTTGGCATGGATCGGGGCAACGGTGGCGGAGATATGAGAAGGGCAAAAGTGTGACGTGTGATGTGTGACTGACAGACAGCTGGTGGAGGTTTTGATAGTAACTGCGACCTGACGGTCGCAACGATGGTTCTGCCCTCACCATCCATTTCATTACCATTTCATTGTGACTGGTCTTTAGATATAGATAGAGGGAGAGAGAGAGAGAGAGAGAGAGAGAGAGAGAGAGAGAGAGAGAGAGAGAGAGAGAGAACAGAGAGTACTGGTCTCTAAATGAAAGAGTTAATAGCAGGTGACACCACAGAGCAGCCATTAGGACAACACGTCGATATTTCACCAAGAAGCTAATTGTGGTATAATTGTCCTCTACAAGAGACATACACACACACACACAAACACACACACACACACACACACACACACACACACACACACACACACACACACACACACACACACACACAGGAAGGACAAAGACATCATTCTTCCAGGGTTTTTTGGGGGGTTTAGATCCACAGAGACAGTGAGAGCTCCCCCGGTGGCCCCTCGGTGGCGCTGCAGTGTGAATCATGTCTGTTTGTGTACAGTGAGCGCATCGTCCCTGTGGCTTCTTTTGGAATCCGTAGGAGACGGTGGGGGGAAGGAGCGCTTGTTTTGGGGTCACCAGCGTGCATCACTCTAGGATTGCAGCCGAATCTAAAAACGCCTTCTGACATTTTAGTTTCTTTCTGAAAACATAAAATATTTATTCAAAAACGACAAAATAATGAATAAATAAATGTCGCAATATATATACTGTACATAACAAAAAGAACCCCAAATGTGGTTCCCCGGCCTAAATGGGTTAAATTACCCGGACGCGACCGGACGACGCCACATGAACGGACGCTACGAACGGTACTGAACGGTGCAACGGTGCCGGTCCGCCCTGAAAAGAAAATCCCAAAGCACCACCTGATTACCGTTAAACATCATGCACATCTACGTTCTGGGTCTGGGAAGGCGAGTACATCTTTTGAAAAAAAAAAGTGGTCTGCAGTCTTGAACGCCCAGATAATTAATGGACCTTGATGTGAAATAGTTTTCTAGTAAATTTCTAATGAAAGATGTTCTTCTACTCTCACTGGTGTGAGATACGAGCTTTCTGCTCTCACTGGAGCTCCAAGGTGTGAGATACGAGCTTTCTACTCTCACTGGAGCTCCAAGGTGTGAGATACGAGCTTTCTGCTCTCACTGGAGCTCCAAGGTGTGAGATACGAGCTTTCTGCCCTCACTGGAGCTCCAAGGTGTGAGATACGAGCTTTCTGCTCTCACTGGAGCTCCAAGGTGTGAGATACGAGCTTTCTGCTCTCACTGGAGCACAAGGTGTTGAGATACAAGCTTTCTGCTCTCACTGGAGCACAAGGTGTGAGATACGAGCTTTCTGCTCTCACTGGAGCTCCAAGGTGTGAGATACCAGCTTTCTGCTCTCACTGGAGCTCCAAGGTGTGAGATACGAGCTTTCTACTCTCATTGGAGCTCCAAGGTGTGAGATACGAGCTTTCTACTCTCATTGGAGCTCCAAGGTGTGAGATACGAGCTTTCTACTCTCATTGGAGCTCCAAGGTGTGAGATACGAGCTTTCTACTCTCACTGGAGCTCCAAGGTGTGAGATACAAGCTTTCTACTCTCACTGGAGCTCCAAGGTGTGAGATACAAGCTTTCTGCTCTCACTGGAGCTCCAAGGTGTGAGATACGAGCTTTCTGCTCTCACTGGAGCTCCAAGGTGTGAGATACGAGCTTTCTGCTCTCACTGGAGCTCCAAGGTGTGAGATAACGAGCTTTCTGCTCTCACTGGAGCTCCAAGGTGTGAGATACGAGCTTTCTGCTCTCACTGGAGCTCCAAGGTGTGAGATACGAGCTTTCTGCTCTCACTGGAGCTCCAAGGTGTGAGATACGAGCTTTCTGCTCTCACTGGAACACAAGGTGTGAGATATGAGCTTTCTACTCTCACTGGAGCTCCAAGGTGTGAGATATGAGCTTTCTGCTCTCACTGGAGCTCCAAGGTGTGAGATATGAGCTTTCTACTCTCACTGAACACAAGGTGTGAGATATGAGCTTTCTGCTCTCACTGGAATACAAGGTGTGAGATACGAGCTTTCTGCTCTCACTGGAGCTCCAAGGTGTGAGATACGAGCTTTCTGCTCTCACTGGAACACAAGGTGTGAGATACGAGCTTTCTGCTCTCACTGGAGCTCCAAGGTGTGAGATACGAGCTTTCTGCTCTCACTGAAGCTCCAAGGTGTGAGATACCAGCTTTCTGCTCTCACTGGAGCTCCAAGGTGTGAGATACCAGCTTTCTGCTCTCACTGGAACACAAGGTGTGAGATACGAGCGTTCTACTCTCACTGGAGCTCCAAGGTGTGAGATACGAGCTTTCTACTCTCACTGGAGCTCCAAGGTGTGAGATACGAGCTTTCTACTCTCACTGGAACACAAGGTGTGAGATACGAGCTTTCTGCTCCCACTGGAGCTCCAAGGTGTGAGATACGAGCTTTCTGCTCTCACTGGAACACAAGGTGTGAGATACGAGCTTTCTGCTCTCACTGGAGCTCCAAGGTGTGAGATACGAGCTTTCTGCTCTCACTGGAGCTCCAAGGTGTGAGATACGAGCTTTCTGCTCTCACTGGAACACAAGGTGTGAGATACGAGCTTTCTGCCCTCACTGGAGCTCCAAGGTGTGAGATACGAGCTTTCTACTCTCACTGGAGCTCCAAGGTGTGAGATACGAGCTTTCTACTCTCACTGGAACACAAGGTGTGAGATACGAGCTTTCTGCTCCCACTGGAGCTCCAAGGTGTGAGATACGAGCTTTCTGCTCTCACTGGAACACAAGGTGTGAGATACGAGCTTTCTGCTCTCACTGGAGCTCCAAGGTGTGAGATACGAGCTTTCTGCTCTCACTGGAGCTCCAAGGTGTGAGATACGAGCTTTCTGCTCTCACTGGAGCTCCAAGGTGTGAGATACGAGCTTTCTGCTCTCACTGGAACACAAGGTGTGAGATACGAGCTTTCTGCCCTCACTGGAACACAAGGTGTGAGATACGAGCTTTCTGCCCTCACTGGAGCTCCAAGGTGTGAGATACGAGCTTTCTACTCTCACTGGAGCTCCAAGGTGTGAGATACGAGCTTTCTACTCTCACTGGAGCTCCAAGGTGTGAGATACGAGCTTTCTGCTCTCACTGGAATACAAGGTGTGAGATACGAGCTTTCTGCTCTCACTGGAGCTCCAAGGTGTGAGATACGAGCTTTCTGCTCTCACTGGAGCTCCAAGGTGTGAGATACGAGCTTTCTGCCCTCACTGGAGCTCCAAGGTGTGAGATACGAGCTTTCTACTCTCACTGGAGCTCCAAGGTGTGAGATACGAGCTTTCTACTCTCACTGGAGCTCCAAGGTGTGAGATACGAGCTTTCTGCTCTCACTGGAATACAAGGTGTGAGATACGAGCTTTCTGCTCTCACTGGAACACAAGGTGTGAGATACGAGCTTTCTGCTCTCACTGGAACACAAGGTGTGAGATACGAGCTTTCTGCCCTCACTGGAGCTCCAAGGTGTGAGATACGAGCTTTCTGCCCTCACTGGAGCTCCAAGGTGTGAGATACGAGCTTTCTGCTCTCACTGGAGCTCCAAGGTGTGAGATACGAGCTTTCTACTCTCACTGGAGCTCCAAGGTGTGAGATACGAGCTTTCTGCTCTCACTGGAATACAAGGTGTGAGATACGAGCTTTCTGCTCTCACTGGAACACAAGGTGTGAGATACGAGCTTTCTGCCCTCACTGGAGCTCCAAGGTGTGAGATACGAGCTTTCTACTCTCACTGGAGCTCCAAGGTGTGAGATACGAGCTTTCTGCTCTCACTGGAGCTCCAAGGTGTGAGATACGAGCTTTCTACTCTCACTGGAGCTCCAAGGTGTGAGATACGAGCTTCCAGACCAACAGAGAGGAAAAGTACTTTGTGCTTCGATGCCTCTGGGCTCCGAGAACACTTCACAAAATGTTCAGAAAAATCACTCAATCCTACCTTTTTTTCTTCTCTCTTTGCAGCATTGATATTTTTAGTTCTTTGCAGCAGTGGTGAGAGAGCTACTCTTTTTTAACGTAAGTACAATTCAAGCCTTTTTCAGAACGATAAACAACAAGAAAGGTGAACACAGACATAATATGCGTTCTATGATCCTATAGCTTACTGAGACGCTACGCTGTCTCTCTGCATTCTATGATCCTATAGTTTACTGAGACGCTACGCTGTCTCTCTGCGTTCTATGATCCTATAGTTTACTCTACTGAGACGCTACGCTGTCTCTCTGCGTTCTATATGATCCTATAGTTTACTGAGACGCTACGCTGTCTCTCTGCATTCTATTCTATGATCCTATAGTTTACTGAGACGCTACGCTGTCTCTCTGCATTCTATTCTATGATCCTATAGTTTACTGAGACGCTACGCTGTCTCTCTGCATTCTATGATCCTATAGTTTACTGAGACACAACGCTGTCTCTCTGCATTCTATGATCCTATAGTTTACTGAGACGCTACGCTGTCTCTCTGCATTCTATGATCCCATAGTTTACTGAGACACTACGCTGTCTCTCTGCATTCTATGATCCTATAGTTTACTGAGACGCTACGCTGTCTCTCTGCATTCTATGATCCTATAGTTTACTGAGACACTACACTGTCTCTCTGCATTATATGATCCTATAGTTTACTGAGACATTCTATGATCCTATAGTTTACTGAGACACTACGCTGTCTCTCTGCATTCTACTGTATGTATGTATGTATGTATGTATGTATGTATGTATGTATGTATGTATGTATGTATGTATGTATGTACAGTATGTATGTATGTATGTATGTATGTATGTATGTATGTATGTTTAGTTGCTTACTCTAAGTCACTATAGATAAGGGTGTCTGGTAAATGCCTACATGGTGAATGTGAAGAGGTGCTTAGACATCTCACAGCAGTGCATTGCAGCGATGCAGAGCTTGTTGCAACAGCGTGTTTTCCCAGTGAATGTCAGGTGAATTACAGCAGCGTTGCTGCATGCTGTAAATTGCAACTTGTAAAACGTAGCGGATGACTAAAACATGAATGGTATTCACAAGGCTGTGACCAGGCAGTAACTACATCAAAACTAACAGAGCTTGGCTGAACATGAGGTGTGACATCAATTGTAGCGTCATAAACGCACCGCGCTACGCTATGGAAGCGAGACTTCTTCAGTAGCTCTGCTAACACCTGAGCAGTGAAGTAAGAGAGAGGACCGGATACTTTACAACATGGGTCTTCAACAGGGGGTCCGGGACCCCTAGGGGGTCCTCAGAGTTACTACAGGGGGTCCTCCAAATCATCTGAGTGATAAACTTTTTTTCTCCTTTTTTATATTAACCACTTGAGCCCTAGCATCCATATTCTGAGAACTTTAGGCAAAAATAGCAGATCCACCAGCTCACAACGCCTCGCGCTGTATAGCCGATCTACGTTGTGTATAGCCGTTGTGTACGTTGTGTATAGCCGATCTACATGGTCACAACAGAAAACGCTGAGGCGTTGTGAGCATGTAGATCTGCTATTTTCACAAAAGAAAGTATTTTTTTTTTTCAACTTTGACTTTCGACTTTCTCCGATGTGAGTTGACTTGTGTAATGAAGTCGACTGAGTCGACTTTTTGGTTAATGCCCTACAGGGTTTCCTGCAGGAAAAAGTCTTGACCAGGGGGGATCTCATGACATTTTTTGATAATTAATTAATTAATTCAAGTAATTAATTCACTTAATTTGTAATATTAATTCTTAATTTTGCCCTATAAAAAAACACATAAATGTGCCCATGATGACGGAAAACACAACTAAATTCCATCCATGCATCCATCCATCTTCAACCGCTTATCCGGAATTGGGTCGCGGGGGTAACAGTTCCAACTGAGACCTCCAGATTTCCTTATCCCGAGCAACTTCCTCCACTCCCTCAGGGAGTATACCGAGGCGTTCCCAAGCCAGTTTGGAGACGGGGTCTCCTCCCAGTGGGACGTGTATCGAGGACCTTCCTAGGAAGGCGCTCACACAACTAAATTAATTCCCTTATTTTAGACTAATTCTTATTTTTGCCCTCAACATAAAAGGAGAGGTTGACTCTTGTCTCTTGGCCAGGGGGGACAGTGCTGCAGGAAACCCTGCCCTAATATCCAGGCATTTGATCTGAGATCAAGACCATTTTTGACCAAAGGAAACATACGATGGAAGAACATTGCCAAGGATGGCTTTGTGAATAAAGGTATACCAATGCTATGTCAGCTATGAGGTTACAATTTAGCCATTTAGCAGACGCTCTTAATCTAGAGCGATTTACAACAGGCAAGGTAAGGACATCACAAGTTAAATGCATAGAAATAGTAATCTAAAAACATAGGGAGACCAACAACAGCCTATTCAACTAGGAGCAGTGCTCTTCAGAGCACAGGTCTCCACCAGGCCAGGCGTCCTTTACTTTACTTTACTTTATTTGTTTATTTAGACGGGACAATGCATATTATTCCCGTATGAGTCTAACATGACCCAGAGGTACTTGAACTCTGACACAAGTTCAAGTTCCTCTCCACCCAGAAACTCATTTGATGATTCCATCACAACTGGTCTTTTGGAAAAAGCCATGCAGACCGTCTTTTTTGCATTCAGGAGCAGGCATGAGTCTGTAAGCCAGTCCTGAACGCTGGTCAGAACAGAAGTTAAAACCGTTGACACCTCTGCATAGCTCTTTCCATGAGTCAGTATAACAGCATCATCTGCGTACATCTGGATATGTACATCTTTACATACATCAGGTAGATCGTTTATAAACAGAGAAAACAGAATTGGTCCTACTATTGATCCCTGGGGGACACCAACCGAGCAAGTG
>NC_137825.1:2656788-2689288 GCF_963921795.1 Nannobrachium achirus | reverse complement strand
ATCGAATTGTATCGTTTTATTTTGTATCGTATCGAATCGGCAGTGCAAAGAATCGATTGTATCGATACTACCTACTTGTGCATTGTATTTAGCATTTTTAAGAAGAAAAAAATAAAAAGGAGGGGTTTAATTACTTTTCCTTTCCATATAGCTACACTGGTCTATGGATAAATGTGTGTAATCTCTGGGTTCATGTCAAGGTGCAGGTTTGTCAATATGCAATGTCCATGTATTTGGCAGATAATCACTGCGTTTACTTATTTATATCCATAATAATACATGTTTCCCTTAAAAACCTGCACTATCCACACCTTTCACACAGATTTAATTTCTTTGCTAAATAGTTACTATATCGATTTTAAATCATTAAATCGAATCGTATCACCATGAATGAACCAATATCGTCCATGTATCGTATCGTCAATCACTATTAATGTGTATCGTTACACCCCTACTGTTAACACATGGTACACATTTACACCCGTTAAGAGAGGTGGTGCCATAGTTTTGTACTTTTTTCTGTTTTAAATGTGTCTATGGAGTTAACGTCACTCTAACAGACCCCCAGGTGTGGTTACAATATGCAAATGTACCTTCCCTTTGTGTTTTTGGTTTCTTCCTGAAAGCTGAAAGCCTCTGAGTCAAAAGGCCTGGATTTAATGACATCATAAACTCTTTCTCTACACGTTTTTTTCTCCTTGGAAAAGATCTTCCTCCAAGTTTAATCATAATACCTGATCATCATGTTGTTGTTTTTTTATTATTCAGAGAATATTTATGTTAAATGAACCCATTGTATTGTTTTTCCTTTATAGCAGGGGTCCTCAAATACAAATCTTGAAGGTCCAGAAATATTTTTTTGAAACAGGTCCGGGTCCGAAAAAAAAGGCGAAGGCGAAATAAGGCGGATACATTTATACAGTATGTACTGTATGTATGTATGTTTATTTTATAATCATTAGAATTGTTTATTTTAATTATTATTATTATTATTTGGAACTTTGGAAATCTCAGTTGGAACTGTTACCCCTGCTACCCGATGCTGGATAAGCGGTTGAAGATGGATGGATGGATGAATGGATAATTATTTATGCATGTAGAGTAGGCTACATTATTTACATTTATTGTGTAGCAATAAAACACTGGCTTATAGTTTAATTATTGGAAACTAAAGAGCATGAATGCAATATTAGGCTTGTCGTTCAGAATGGAAAATAAAGTGAAACTTAGCGTGAGGGGGAGAGGATTACTTGACATTCAGTTGACACACGTACTGCACAAGCCAGACTGTGCTGGTTGCCTATGTCAAATGGCCAGTCAAATCAGGGTCAACGAGTCATAGTTATTAACCTAACACAGCCTAGGATAGCTGGCAATAATATGCGACGACACATCACATTGTTAAAGACGCATGATCACGCATCGCGAGTTTCGCGACCATTTCTCGTCTAATGCAAGCAGTTGGAGCCTTACATCGTGGATATTAATGTGTTGCTGTTGTCCTCTCCAATTGAACAGCCAAAGGTAGAAGATCTCTAAGTTATTAATCCAGTGGGAGCAATGGTTTCCAAGAGGTTTTAGCAACTTTTTCAGGCAGCGAGCGGCATGAGTGTGTGGAGAGGGGAGGGGAGGGGGGAGCAGCATGGAGAGCGCTGCTTCGGAGGGAAGGAAAACCTTTGATCTACAAGCCCACAGCACGTTGCACCCGCTACGCTTTGTGGGCTTGCAAATTGGCGTAGGGGTGTGTCTTGTGAGCCTGTGTATGTGTTTGAGCGAATGAGCACATACACACCCACGCACACACAAACACAAATCACACACAGTCAGTCCGATCGTCAGATACAACTGTGCGGAGATTTCTCAGAAATGTGCCGCGGTCCGGACGGAGGTGCGCCTGGGTCCGGACATGGACCGCGGTCTGCCTATTGAGGACCCCTGCTTTATAGTATAGTCTATAGTAAGTGGATGGGACACAAACTTTGAGCAGCTGTAAAAAAAAATCCTCTAGGGATTTTGCAAATGGAATCATTGATTTTCTGATTTGCTATACTCTGAAGTTTCCAAAAATGTATAGTTTTACAAATCCCCCCAAAATTTGAAGGAACCTTTATGTTTGGACATATTGAACTGGACTGTTTGCAGCTTGTGTGAAGCAGAGTTAGTTTAGTCTCCTGAACGCAGCACATCCTGGAGCTTCATGTTTAACTGAACAAACAGAAAGCTGTTCTCAAGGACTTTCTTCTTCTGGTCATTATTTATGTGGCACACGCATATTCTGAATGCCTTCGGCAGACTTAAAATGAGCCATTTTAATTGCGATTAATCGCGATTAACTTCAGGATTGGAGTGCGATTAATCGCGATAAAAAAATGAATCGTTGTCCACCTCTTATTTTTATATACTGTATATCCATCCCAGAAGGACCCCCGGGGGTCCTCCTCTTATTTATTTATTTATGGTGCATTTATATAGCGCTTTTTATCCAAAGCACTTTACATAGATTGTGCATTACATTCACCCATTCACACACACATTCATTACATTCACCCATTCACACACACATTCATTACATTCACCCATTCACACACACATTCATACACCAGTGGTGGAGGAAACCATGCAAGAAACCAACCTGCTCACCGGGAGCAACTAGGGGTTCAGAGTCTTGCTCAAGGACCCTTCGACATTAACTCAGGGGGAGCCCGGATTCGAACTAGGAACCCTTCGGGAACCCTTCGTGCTCTAATAACGGTTTCTCTACCCCTGAGCTATACTCTTATTTATATATACTGTATGTCCATCCTAGAAGGACCCCTGGGGGTCCTCCTCTTCTGGGGGTCCTCCTCTTATTTATATATACTGTATATCCATCCTAGAAGGACCCCTGGGGGTCCTCCTCTTATTTATATATACTGTATATCCATCCTAGAAGGACCCCTGGGTGTCCTCCTCTTATTTATATATACTGTATATCCATCCTAGAAGGACCCCTGGGGGTCCTCCTCTTATTTATATATACTGTATATCCATCCTAGAAGGACCCCTGGGGGTCCTCCTCTTATTTTTATATACTGTATATCCATCCCAGAAGGACCCCTGGGGGTCCCCCTCTTATTTATATATACTGTATATCCATCCCAGAAGGACCCCTGGGGGTCCTCCTCTTATTTTTATATACTGTATATCCATCCCAGAAGGACCCCTGGGGGTCCCCCTCTTATTTTTATATACTGTATATCCATCCTAGAAAGACCCCTGGGGGTCCCCACAACCGCACTTTGAGAACCACTGCCGTAGTGGAAAGGAAAAGTAGCCTCCGCCGTGTGTGAGCACGTTTCTGTTCCTCTGTGTGTGTGCGTGTGCGTGTGCGTGTGCGTGCGCGTGCGTGCGCGTGCGTGTGCGTGCGTGCGTGCGTGCGTGCGTGCGTGCGTGTGGGTGTGTTCAGTGGGTGACCAGACAGCTCTAGTGAGATGCTGAGTCAATCCTTTCTGCTTTGAAGTGGATATTGGATTTAACCTGCACTATGTGTGTGTGTGTGTGTGTGTGTGTGTGTGTGTGTGTGTGTGTGTGTGTGTGAGAGAGAGATAAGCCCCTCCCCTCGTGATCCCCAATGGATCTTCTGTCAGCCAATGACTGCAGAGTCTCCGGAGGTCATATGAGCTGAACTTCAACACTAAAGCAGGGGTCTTCAACAGGGGGTCCTGGGACCCCTAGTAGGTCTTCAGAGTTACTACAGGGGGTCCTCCAAATCTTGAACCCTAGTGTCCATATGGATTTTAAGTCTGCCAAAGGCATTCAGAATATGTGTGTGCCACATAAATAATGACCAGAAGTAAGTCCTTGAGAACGGCGTTCTGTTTATTCAATTAAACATGAAGCTCCGGGATTTCTCCTGGATTTGGTATCAAACTCCCAAAATTCACCAGAACACAGGAAATGACATCTACTATGATACTTTTTTTTTTTTTTTTTTTTTTATCCCGCAATTTTGCAACCCATTTTTTCACCCAGTGCCAATTGCCTATGTAATCCTGGGCTCTGCTCTCCCTCTGCCGCGCCTGGGGAGACAACGGACTGACCTCATGCTTCCTTCAATGCATGAGTAGTCCAAGTTGTTTCTTTTCACCTGACAGGGGGGATTTCCCCGGGATGGACGTAGCGCGTGGAAGGAACACGTTATTCCAACCAGTTCCTTTCTCCTCCATCAAGCGCCCCGGCTGGCCAGGGGAAGGCATTATTGAGACCAGGATTACTGCATGTTTTTGTGAGAGTATCAACCCTAGGAGACACGGGGAGAACATGCAAACTCCACACAGAAAGGCCCCTAGGGTGTGGGCGCTGATGACGCGGAGGGAGAAACACGCCCCCAGCACCCACAGCGTCCCCCGGCGGGAATCGAACCCAGGACCTTCTAGCTGTGAGGCGAAGCGCTAAGCACTGCGCCACCGTGCCCCCTTACATTTTTTTTTTTTTCTGGGGGAGGAATCCCAGACCCCCCCCCCCCCCCCGCTTTAGGGGTGGGGGCAATGCATGCAAGAAAGATCATACACATATTCACTTAAGTATGAGAAGTCATTATTGAAGATGTCCTTTACTTCAGTCATCAAATCTGTACCTACATTTGGCATTTTAAGGCTGAAATTCTACCCATGCTAGTAAAGCAAGCCTGATAAAAGTATCAAACATGCACAAAATTCAACACAGGAAAATATGTATGTATCTGTTACCCCCCCCCCCCCACAAAATAAATCTCCTGGATTCTGAGCGTCCGATGTTGACAACCCTTTCTGCCCGGTGACAGGTTGTCAGGTACGCCGTCACCATGGCGACGAGCAGGACAACCTTTATTTACTGTAGAACAACGTCACCATGGCGACGAGCAGGACAACCTTTATTTACTGTAGAACAACGTCACCATGGCGACGAGCAGGACAACCTTTATTTACTGTAGAACAACGTCACCATGGCGACGAGCAGGACAACCTTTATTTACTGTAGAACAACGTCACCATGGCGACGAGCAGGACAACCTTTATTTACTGTAGAACAACGTCACCATGGCGACGAGCAGGACAACCTTTATTTACTGTAGAACAACGTCACCATGGCGACGAGCAGGACAACCTTTATTTACTGTAGAACAACGTCACCATGGCGACGAGCAGGACAACCTTTATTTACTGTAGAACAACGTCACCATGGCGACGAGCAGGACAACCTTTATTTACTGTAGAACAACGTTACCATGGCGACGA
This sequence comes from Nannobrachium achirus, assembly GCF_963921795.1. Lineage (NCBI taxonomy): Eukaryota > Metazoa > Chordata > Actinopteri > Myctophiformes > Myctophidae > Nannobrachium > Nannobrachium achirus. The sequence goes on along the minus strand of NC_137825.1, from coordinate 2,684,033 downwards.
GCAGGACAACCTTTATTTACAGTAGAACAACGTCACCATGGCGACGAGCAGGACAACCTTTATTTACTGTAGAACAACGTCACCATGGCGACGAGCAGGACAACCTTTATTTACTGTAGAACAACGTCACCATGGCGACGAGCAGGACAACCTTTATTTACTGTAGAACAACGTTATACTCTGACTGTATGCAAATCACACCGTATGCAAATCACACCGTATGCAAATACGACGGTGCTGAGTCGGCAGAAGATGCCTTGAGCTACGCTCTCTCTCTCTCTCTCTCTCTCTCTCTCTCTCTCTCTCTCTCTCTCTCTCTCTCTCTCTCTCTCTCTCTCTCTCTCACACACAGAGGGAGATACAGCTACAAGCCGTGCGATGTGGAGTTAAGCTGGTTGCAAATTGCTGCGTTTTTTTTCGTTGCCTTTTTGGAAATCCGAAATCCAAAAAAAAAAAAAAAAAAGAATTCAGGCTTTATCGAAAAAACGAAATGCGCATTAGTGAATGCAAACGGGTCAGCCAATAAATGTGAATAAATGATGACGTTGTGGTCCATCGTCTTCCAACATAACACTTTCCCCTGCCGCTAAACGTCCGTTGTATTAGCGTTAGCCCACTAAACAAACTGTCTGAACTCTGTGTGTAAATTCCTCCCGTTTTCACGGGAGGAATTTACGTGCCATCTCAGCTGTAGCTCTTTACAGACCGTTGTGCAAAGACAACCTCCGACAGAACTTAAAACGGAGATTTGTTCAAGTTAAACTTATAACAAACTGTCTCAGTATCACGTTCAGTCTCTGTTTACGTGTCGTTTGTTTGTGTCGCTCTTCTGCGACCTGGCGTTTGCCAAGGACCCTAAGCACAACGGTGGGGGCAAGGAGGTAGGGAGCGCTAGGCTACTCGAATTCCAATGACACCCGCAGATGGAAAAAGACTAAATCAGCTTTGTCTTAAAGTTATATCATGTAACTTTTTTTTATAAAACAAATCTTAAAATTGTCCTAACTGTTAAATCGCTAAAGTTTTAGAACACCCACTTATTTTCAGCTTCTAAAGCCTTCTCTTTATATGTTTTCATTGAGCCATGAGGGGGGGAGAATTTCGCGGCAAAATGACGTCATCTGCATCATCTGTATACGTTGTGTATACGTTGGCCAATCATATCGCGGATCATAAAAAAATGGTACACTACCGGCCAATCACAGGCGTACCTGCAGTATCTTCAGGAAGTAGCTTACCTCAGCTACAGTGTTTACCATGGTGAAGGATCTGAAGGATTCTTAACCTCTTAATCCCCAAATCCTGGCCAGAAAATTACGTTCTACCATGCGTTCTACCTCTCTACGGAATCGTATCGGTCGCAGTGGTTTGCGGCGCCGCTCCGGTGGTCCGCGGCGGTGGTCCGCGACGACTCCGGGCGAAAAACGTCCGAAAAAAGCAATACCACTACTGACCACTAGTTTAGCAACTTACACAGTATGGCTTTAATGCACATTTCTGATAACTCGCTTCCTATTCTTGTATACGTTCATGGAAACGCAACTAGTGACGCTACTACACAACATTTGGTTACCTATGGACTTCAGTTCCTCCCTCCCATTCCATCCATGAAGCCAGGTCACAAAAAAAGGTTTTACCCATTTAGATCGGGTACACATTATTGTGTATCATTATTTTATGCTTTAACTATTGAAAAATAGCAGATATACAAGCTCGCAGCGCGGCACCGAGTGCCGCGCTGCGAGCTTGTAGATCTGCTATTTTTGAAAAATCTTGAAAATTTGAATTTTGACCCGATTCCATAAGTGTCTTTTGAATCCTTCTAAGGTTTTTTGAAAAACCTACGTTTCTATGTCAGCAATCTGGCCAGCCATCGAAAAAGAAAAGGTCCTTTTCACTTCAACTGGAGCTCAGTTTGTCTGTTCTTGAGAGACTACTATGTCAGTGGTTCTCAAACCTTTTCATGTGAAGGAACCCCCAAAATGATATTTATTTGGCCACGGAGCCCCATCTCAAAATATTAAGTTCCAGGGACCACCCAGAAGCAAAATTTGAGTTACAAACGTTCGCTTTGAAAATACATATACATTTTCACGATGCGCTGTGAGCTTGTATATCTGCTATTTTTCACTGGTTAAAGCATTCAATAATTCTAGGCCTATTTTGGTGCAACACTCTCTCACATGGGTGGACTGTGGCGCGAGCAAACGCTCCCCTTCCCACGCAGCCTTTCCACCAAAAGGCCCTTTGAGTTCCGTTCAGCCCCTGCCTCTCTAACATGTTCTGCACGGGTAGGGGAGGGGAAGGGGGGGGAGCGCCCGGCGTGAAAAAACGGTGCTCGTTATGAGAGCCGCCGTCTGGCCGGTGATTAGAGGCGGAGCCTGTTATGAAGACCTGCTGACGCTCGCTGTGATCATCATCCAATCACACACCAGGGACACGGAGAGGAATTATGACCCCTACGGGTTGCCATACTGCACACACACGCACGCACACACGCACGCACGCACGCGCGCACGCACGCACGCACGCACGCAACGCAAAGCACGCACGCATGGACACACACACGCACGCACACACACGCATGCATGCACACACACACACACACACACACACACACACACACACACACACACACACACACACACACACACACACACACACACACACACACACACACACACACACATGCATGCACGGCTGCACGCACACGCACACATGCATGCATACACGCACGCACGTGCGCACGCACATGCATGCACACTCGCACACAGATGTCTGTTTATACAATAGTTGTGAGGACACTGATATTTTAGGACGGCAATTTTATGAATGCCATAATATTTCTTTTTGCCATTTAACTCATTAAGATACTTTAGCTATTAGAAAATAGCAGATCTACAAGCTCACAGCGCAGCACCGAGTGCCGCGCTGCCAGCTTGTGGATTTGCTATTTTTGGAGAAGAACAAAATATTTAGGGATGGGGTCTGTGGTCTCAAATACGTATGATTCTTTGGGCCAAAATCAGACGGGCCAAAACAATGGTTTAGTGATGAGTCATCACTTTTCACAAGGTGTATGGGGTACATTTTTGGCAAAACAAATGCTTGAAATGGATTCAGAATAATTAAAAACACCTAGTTAGACCCCTCACATGCTACTTAAAGCATATGTTTGGGAGTGATTTTTTTCCCTTATAGTACAGAGTATAGTAAGTAAATGAGACCCAGAATTACCCTAGCTGTCAAACATTTTGCTAGGGATGTTGAATTTCGTTTTGGTAAGGAATTTATTCACAGATTTGACAGGTATTCTGATAATTTTCCCTGACTATGAAGCTAGAACGTCTAAACGCCTCTAAGACCTGAGGCTGATCTACAAATGTCTTCTAAATCATTTGGTTTGTTTCCGTGATCAGTGGTTCTAAAACCTTTTCATGTCAAGGACCCCTGAAATGACATGAATTCAGGATGTAACAAGGACCCCTGAAATGACATGAATTCAGGATGTAACAAGGACCCCTGAAATGACATGAATTCAGGGTGTAACAAGGACCCCTGAAATGACATGTATTCAGGGTGTAACAAGGACCCCTGAAATGACATGTATTCGGGGGTGTAACAATGTAGTAACTGAATAGAAAAATCGATTTTAATTTGCAATGATCAACTATATCGATTGCAAAAGCAACATATCACACCGTTTCGGCTTTGTATCGTAGCGTATATCGTTTTAAAATACAGATAATCGGTATCAAATCGTTTTGCAGTGCAAATAATTTATTGTATGGAAACTAAGTATTTGTGCCTTGTAGTTAGCAATTTTAAGAGGGAAAATGAAAAAAAGAGGTTTATTTTTCCATTCCATAAAGCTACTCTTGGTCTATCGATACATGTGTGTAATCTCTGTGATCATGTCAAGGTGCGGGTTTGTCCATTGTCCAATTCAAAGCACTCAATACGCAAGAATGTCCCATTTCAGGTTTTCAGATCTACAAGCTCATGCGTTGTGTCGTGTTGTGAACAAACACACAACTCTACTGCAACACATGGAGGAGAGAATGAGATTGTAGGTGTGTGCATTTTGTTTTCTTGTTTGTGTGTACATACGCACGTATTATAGGTGTGTGTGTGTGTGTGTGTGTGTGTGTGTGTGTGTGTGTGTGTGTGTGTGTGTGTGTGTGTGTGTGTGTGTGTGTGCGACTGTGCGTATATGCGTGTGTATTATTTTATAGGCCATTGTGTGTTTTTATTCAATCAATCAATCAATCAACTTTATTTAGAAGACACAGGGTCCATTAAAAACGAGACACATAAAAACACATAAAATAAAATTAAAATAAAAACTGTACAGAATCATAAATAAAACATCATCTATACACAAGACAATCATACCAGTGTTCCCAGAAAGGAGACTGGTACCTGGTAGTACTGAGGCAGGGGTTGATCAACAACCCAATAATAGAGTTTTGCGACTTTTATTGTGCATAATGTGTGCAAGCAAGCATGCATTTTAGTCTGAGTGTGTGTGTGTGTGTGTGTGTGTGTTTGTGTGTGTGTTTGTGTGTGTGCCTGCGCATGCGTGTGTGCGTGCTGTAGTGTTTTGCTTCCTACTCTAACGCGGTTTTCGCTTTATCTTCTTTAGCGCGTGCATGTGTGTGTGTGTGTGTGTGTGTGTGTGTGTGTGTGTGTGTGTGTGTGTGTGTGTGTGCGCGCTCGTGCGGGGGGGGGGGGGGGGGGGCTCAGCTGTTCCTCTCCTCCGTTTGCCAGAGACAACAGATTGGATTCCTGCGGTCCTGACACACACACACACACACACACACACACACACACACACACACACACACACACACACACACACACACACACACACACACACACACACACACACACACACTCACACACACACACACACACACACACACACACACACACACACACACACACACACACACACACAGCCAGCTCAACGATGCAGTAAATCATGTGTTGGACAAACAGGACATTTATCCTGTCTGTTTGGCTGCCATATGAAAGCTCTCTGTGTCTGTGCGTGTGTGTGCGTGTGTACTGTATGTATGTGTATGTGTATGTTTGTGTGTGCGTGTGCTTGCGTAAGGACATTGGAACTCGGCCGGTGTGAGCGTAGACATAAAAAGCTAGACGCCTCCCCCGGCTCTGAGGCGCTTGAATCGCCGCCGCCGCCATTTTGACGGCGTGCGGAGGAGGAGGGCTCCCGCGTGCGTCCACAGCAGGGGGCGTACGGTTGGCCCAGGGTGAACTAGCTAAGCCAATCAGAGGCAGGCGGGGTCTTTTCCTGACCCGGGGTAACCTGGTGTTGTTACAGTCACTAGAAGAAGGCAGGGGGCGGAGCCATGCTGGCCTGTAGAGGACATTTCTGTCAAATTCCATTTTCTCCTTTGAGAAATATTACCATAAACATATGAATAGAATAGATAACAGCTCTGTAACTCTGAATGGAACCAAAGGACCCTTACAGCTCTGTAACTCTGAATGGAACCAAAGGACCCTTACAGCTCTGTAACTCTGAATGGAACCAAAGGACCCTTACAGCTCTGTAACTCTGAATGGAACCAAAGGACCCTTACAGCTCTGTAACTCTGAATGGAACCAAAGGACCCTTACAGCTCTGTAACTCTGAGGGGTCTTTTCTACCAATAGAACCTTGGTTCAAGATCCAGTGCTGTTCAACTTTCTTGGAACCTTGGTTTGTTCTTGTGAACCGACCGCGCACCAGCTTGCGTTTCCACCAGATTGAACCAGATTGAACCAGATTGAACCAGATTGAACCAGATTGAACCAGGTTGAACCAGATTGAACCAGAGGAACCAAGGATTTTGTGGTTCCCGTTCCGAACCAACTTTTACGGTTAGGAACCAACTGGGTTCTCATCGCTGGTTCATCCCATAGGCGGGAGAAAGAACGCAAACCGGTTCTTTGGTGGTCGAAAAGCACCCTGTGGGTGTGCAATGGAACCAAATGGACCGTTTGGTACAGACACACATACACACACATGGTCACACACACACACACACACACACACACACACACACACACACACACACACACACATACATACACGCACGCACGGATATATAGGGTGCATTCGGAAACCCGCACCGGGTGTGTGCTCAGTGTAGTGAGTGCAGTGGGCGTGACGTTGGAGAGTGCGTTCAGTGTGGCTTATTTACGAACGACCAGTTTTAACAGGCAGCTGTGCACTTTTTCACTCTGAACTCTGAAGGTAAACTTTCTGAAAAGCAGCAGTTGCTAAGTATGCTAATGTAACGTTGATATTGAAAGGAGATGTAATTCATAGCATTGGCATTCCTGCTGTTAGTTTACACGTTAATGCGTGTGAAACTATCAAGCCCAAACGACCAATTAAGCTGCAAATGCTGCATTTTGCGGTAATTTCCTCCATTGTTCACAGCTGAGAGGCGCTGCGCTCGACATGGCCATGAAAACAAACCAATCAAAACACTGCACCGACGCACCACACCGTCAAACCCCATCTTCTGAGTAGGGTCGTTCAGTGCGTGCACTCAACACACCAGTGCGCCGCGCACTGGATTTCCGAACGACAACGCACCAAGTGCACCGAATAAACAAACGACAACATGGCACACCAGTGCGTTGAGTGCGCATTTCCGAACGCACCCATAGACACACAAATATGCATAAACACACGCACACCCACCTATGCGTACACACACACACACACACACACACACACACACACACACACACACACACACACACACACACACACACAGTCCATGCACATGGTACATGCCTCACTGCACATTCAATAAGAGCAGACTCTAACTTAATGTAATAATATATAATAATAATAATAAAGTCCCTCCTCCTGGTGTTTAACTGTAATCTCTATGATCTAATCTATCTTCTTATTACTAGCGGGGATAATCCATTACTGCCCTGTAAAAGACATCATCATCATCTGTTTAACATTATCTCACTTTATTTAACGTCATGTTAGTGTTGGTGTCACCAGGCTCCTTATGCAGTCCTGTAAGGGTCCATTTGGTTCCATGTGTACACTCTCAGAGTTACAGATCTGTAAGGGTCCATTTGGTTCCATTTGTACACTCTCAGAGTTACAGAGCTGTAAGGGTCCATTTGGTTCCATTTGTACACTCTCAGAGTTACAGATCTGTAAGGGTCCATTTGGTTCCATTTGTACACTCTCAGAGTTACAGATCTGTAAGGGTCCATTTGGTTCCATTTGTACACTCTCAGAGTTACAGAGCTGTAAGGGTCCATTTGGTTCCGTTTGTACACTCTCAGAGTTACAGAGCTGTAAGGGTCCATTTGGTTCCGTTTGTACACTCTCAGAGTTACAGAGCTGTAAGGGTCCATTTGGTTCCGTTTGTACACTCTCAGAGTTACAGAGCTGTGGGTCCGGGACCCCTAGAGGGTCCTCAGAGTTACTACAGGGGGTCCTCCAAATCTTCCAATCCTGTTTTATGTTAACAACCTGAACCCTAGTGTCCATATTCTGAGAACTGTAGCCAAAAATAGCCGATCTACAGCTCGTAGATTGGCTATTTTCGGAAAAGAGATTTGGTGTAGAGGGGAAAAAGAGCAGACTAAGTACAGAGTGAAAGGTCAAGTTTATCAAGTATTGACGGTTCAAGTGGTTAAATATCTGAAAACACAAACTGACATGAATCCAAAATACACTGATGATTGTGCTGTCAAACAATGAAACTATATGGAATCTATGAACAGGTTGTGGGGGTCCCTGCTTCATCTCTCTCTCAAATAAGGGGTCCTTGGCCTGAAAACGTTGAAGACCCCTGCTGTAAGGGTCCATTTGGTTCTGTTTGTACACTCTCAAAGTTAACTGTCAATTATTTGGCTGGGTTGTGGACCCCCTAAACCTAACCCTTTACTATGGTGAAAGAAATGCAAATGCCCCCTCTTTCCATGCCATACCTGAAGGTAATTCAAGAGAATTGCCTTGTCCAAACTCTCCTGAACTTGAATGCAGCATCTTATGTTGAAAGAATTGCCCTCTCTGTGTAGAAATCCATGCCGTTACGCCACATCTCCAGTATTCACTTGACTATGCTTAGTTCAATGTGGTATCAAGCACCGAAAATCGCGTTGTGAGCTTGGAGGTCAGCTGTTTTCAATATTTTCACCCAGGGGCGTCAATTGGGTATGGCAGGGGTATGCAGCTGCCATACCCTGGGTCCAGGGGGGAAAATAAAAGTTACTTTTAAATATAAATCCATGAATGTCTCTTTGTCTATCTGTGCTGGTTATTATGTTGTTAAATTACAGTAAAATAACTACAAATGCAACATTTTACAAATTGATCACTTCAGAGTCAATCTGAGCTCAGAATCAATCAATAAATCAATAAATAAATAAAGTTCCCCAAAGAAGAATGGATCAGTCAGTCTGACATCGCCTCTCATCCTCTGAACAACAAACATCACCACAAAAAACCCCCAATAAACAAACTGATGAAAAAACAAACTAAAAACAAGTGTAATTCTCTCCAAACCCCCGAAGCATCAGAGTTTAATTTAAACCTGGATGTCAATAGAATAATAATACCACTCGGTAAGGCCTCATTCTCTGCCACAAGAAAATAATTAAAATAGATTTCTCGTCAAATTCGACCAGGAACGTAGCGTTGTTTCCGACGTGTCGTTAGTCCAACGGTCCCATTAGTCCGGCGCTGGTGAATGCTAACCTGGTGAATGTTAACCCTATAAGTCTAAAGGCACATTCCCACTGGGATAACAGATTAAAGAAATCTCTTTCTCCAGATGAAAAGGAGATTTCTCCTCATTTTGGTCTACGATAGGGGGCGCTCTTCTCCTCTTCCTAACGGAATTGACCTCATCTAAAAAAAGAATACAAATCCATCCCGTTCAATGTAACGTTATCAGATCTAGAAAAATCGATTTATCTCAGAATGTTCTTTTTTTCTTTTTCTTTTTTTCTCCAGAGTGGGTTTTTGGCCAAAACAAGCTTTAATCCACGGATTATGGCAGATATACAATGTTATTTTATTTATTCTACAGATTATGGCGGTATACAATGTTATTTTATTTATTGATACAATGTTATTTTATTTATTGATACAATGTTATTTTCCAAGGTAGAAAAAGAAAGACTGTTGTTTACATCCGTGTTGAAAAAATGAAATCAAATCTGTGGATCTTCAAAGGTTAATGAAAACTCGATCGATATGTGAGGCGTTTTGAGCTTGTAGATCTGCTATTTCCTATACTTTTGTGTAGGGGTGGGCGATATGGAAAAATACAATATCACCATATTCTTCCAAGCTGTATCACGATACACGATCACCATTCTTTTTCATGTTGGTTTTTATGGTTATTTTTCAAGTTACTTAACAGTACAACAACCTACAGTTCAAGGTAACACAAACTAAAAGAAAAAGCAGTAACAGACCATTTAGACCAGTGGTCCTCAAAGTGGGGTCCAGGGACTCTCTGGGTTCCTTTTGGGAGGTCTAAATTTGACCCTTACAAGTATGTAACTCTGACAGTATACAAATGAAACCAAATGGACCCTTATGGGTCCATTTGGTTTCATTTGTATACTGTCAGAGTTAAGGGTAGACCTTGACATTGTAGTTCGAGAACAACTGATTTAGACCAAAATGCAGGTTTAAATGAATTCTGCAACGGATCTCTGTATTAACAATTCAACAGGATTATTTTTATAAGGCTCCCTCATTGTATCATGATATATATATATACGATATCTCTGAAAAGCCATATCGTGGAGACATTGTATTGGCTGTTAATTCGAAAATAACTACTAATTCATTTCTATTGGATGCTTTCCTGGATTAAACGAGTTTGGACGTGTTTAAACGGCATTATAAAATGACATGACAGTTAATTCCTCGCAGCTGTTTTCGTCCAGACGAATGATTATGCAAAATAATTGTGATTAAAGCTGAAATAAATTACGACCAGGCGGTTATGTAATAGTAATGGTTACAGACAGTATGCTAATGTGAGGAGAGGAGAGGAGAGGAGAGGAGAGGAGAGGAGAGGAGAGGAGAGGAGATGTCAAAACTTGGCTACTCTAACTCTCTGGCCTCCCGGCATGTGTAAATAACATCTAGCCTCATGTTCCTACTTAAACCTGCAAGGCCCGAATAAATTTCTACTGGCCAAAAAAAAAAAAAAAAAAAAATCAGATGGTGTTGTAGGAGTCCTAATGAGAGGAAAATGTAATGTTTAAAAAATAATGTTTTTGGGTTAGGGTTAGGGTTAGGGTTAACCTAACCCTAACCCTAAAGGTTTTATAGCCATAAATCATAAATCATGCTCTAATTTACATTTTGGGGATATTTTTCCACAATAATAACATAATTATGTACATGTTCTAGACATTCTAATGATCACCAATATATATATATATATATATATATATATATATATATATATATATATATATATATATATATTTTTTTTTTTTTTTTTTTTTTTTTTTACGGGCATTTTACTTTTAGTGAAAAAATTAGATGTTGCTCGTCTCTGGACTCCAGGGTTAGGGTTAGCTAACGCTCCCTTCCTAGACACGCTTGGTAATCTGCTAGACGCGTGCTGCACATGGTCAGTCACATGGTCAGTCACATGGTCAGTCACATGGTCGGTCACATGGTCAGTCACATGGTCAGTCTGTCTGCAAGATCCTTCTGACCCTCTTTTTGCCAGACATGTCATGTGACATCACTAGAACATGACATTTGACAGGTTTGCAAAAGTGGCAAAATGATGAAGCTCAACCCCTCGTATCTGCATTGCTAATGATTGGTGTCAGGTGGTGAAACTTTTTGTTAAAAAATGTTAATGGTAATTCTTGTAACAGACCTGTAGAATGACTTGATCTCAATTAAGTGCTGTAAAAAGTTTTATTTACACAACAAAAAAAGAAAAAGAAAATAGCCTATATCTAGGTAAAAACCTCCTATGTGCATGTTGTCGACTGCAGATAGGAGGTTTTTATCTAGAAATGGAACAAAGAAAATTGAGATGGGGGTCCACGGTCTCATACATATCATTCTAGCGGTCCTTGGCATTAAAACGTTTGAGCACAACTGATATAGAAACATGTTTTTGTTTTTTTGTTTTTTTTTCAGAAAATCGTAGATAGAAGGTTTTGGTTTCTTTTTCATTTTCCTTTTTCAATTTTTCAGATAGGAGGTTGCCTCTTGGTCATCGTTATATTGATCCCAAAAGACTGTCCATGGGGTCTATTAGGCAGAAATGCTCCTGTTAAAAAATAATAATAACTTGCATTTATATAGCGCCTTTCATAAACCCAAGGCGCTTTACAAAACTCTATACAAACAACAAAACAAAACTAAGTGCCATAAGCCTGGGTGAATAGGTGTCTTTTCAATGCAGCCTTAAAAGAGTCCAGTGTTGGAGCATGGCGGATCTCCAATGGTAGAGTGTTCCACAGGGTGGGGGCTGCCACACTGAAGGCTCTGTCACCTAAGGTTCGCTTCTTTGCATTGGGAACAGAGAGGAGGTCCAAGTCTGCAGACCGCAGAGTCCGTGACAGAGTAGGTTTATCATGGAGGAGGTCTGAGAGATATTGTGGAGCCAGGGCGTTTTGACACTTGTAGGTGAGAAGGAGGAGTTTGTAGTTGATGCGATATTTAACAGGAAGCCAGTGCAGTTGTTTACGGGTGGGGGTGATGTGCTGCCAGGGCTTGGTGCGGGTGAGAACTCTGGCAGCTGAATTTTGGACATACTGGAGCCTATCCAGGTACTTGTTTGGGACCCCGAACAGGACTCCGTTGCAGTAGTCCAAACGAGATGTCACAAAGGCATGAATGAGGGTCTCTGCCACGGAATCAGAGAGTAATGGACGGAGCCTGGAGATGTTCTTGAGGTGGTAAAAGGCCGATTTGGTTATGGACTTGATGTGTGACTGGTAGGAGAGGGTGGAGTCCAGAATGACGCCCAGGTTGCGAACTTCCGGAGATGGTGATATGGAGCTGCCATCAATCTGAAGCAGAAAATCTCCAGTCTTCTGGAGCAGCGCCTTGGGAGCTACAACCATGAGCTCTGTTTTTGAACTGTTCAATTTGAGAAGGTTAGTGGTCATCCAGGATTTTATTTCAGTGAGGCAATTGACAAGGGTCTGAGGAGGGAGCTGAGTGGAAGGTGTGGTGCTCAGATACAGTTGTGTATCGTCAGCGTAGCAGTGAAAGTTTAGTCCATGGTGGCGGATAATCTGACCCAGGGGGAGCATGTATATGGTGAATAGTAGTGGACCAAGTACGGAACCTTGCGGCACGCTGTGGTGAACTGGGGCTGGGTGTGATCTGGAAGAGTTGATGGTGACAAACTGTTGTCTGTTGGTGAGATATGAAAGGAACCAGGATAGGGCTATGTCCGTGAGGCCGAGATAGGTGGAGAGGCGATCGAGGAGGATGGTGAGGAAACTCACCATCCTGGGGAAACTGTTGTCCAGTTTCCCCAGCAGAACCCAGCAGCTCTCATAGCATAGAGTGGAGACATTAAGCCCATATCACTCTTACACTATTTGTTACGCTCAAACTCCCTCCGTTGCAGTCAGAACGGCAGAATCCCGATTTCCAAGACTTCAGACATAGGGATGGGGCGATAAGCGATATTATCGTTTATTGTGATAAAAAAATATATATAATTGTATCGTGGAGATTTAATGTATCGTTCGTGATATCGTGCTCCGTAATGCACTGGGATCAATTCACCTTTTCTTGGCAGAGCTGCATATCCGGTACCACTTAAACCTTTTTTTCACTATCAAATGTCTTTGCCAAAAAGTAGCTGATCTACAAGCTCACCACGCGTCGTGGTGAGTTTGTAGATTGGCTATTTTTTGGCAAGTGTTCCGACCAAGGATAATGGATTTTGGTTATCGCGATTTCTTTGGTCACAATAATCACCCCCCCCCCCAGCACTCTACTGGTATCTATCTGCTGTATGCTTTCCAATATTTTACTGTCTATGAATACAACAAAAAAATCGAGACGGCAGTCGATAATACAAAACAAAAAGAGTGATGATGTGCGTGCGTGCGTGCGTGCGCGCGCGCGCGTGCGTGCGCGTGCATGCGTGTGTGTGTGTGTGTGTGTGTGTGTGTGTGTGTGTGTGTGTGTGTGTGTGTATAAACCGCCTCCAGCTAGCAGCAGTAGAAGGATCAGGTTGTTGACAGAGAGTTATTGAGCTGCAGAAATCCTTCAACCAGCAGGAAATAAAACGTTGAGGGAATGAAAAGAAGAAGAAGACAACACAGACAAATATCTGATGACTTCAGTCCAAGGATTTTGCTCTGAGGTGTAATCCTTACAAATTCTGATTAGCCTGTTATAGTCGGGGAACCACATGCCCAAAAGCTCAAGGAATAGGGTTGAACCTTTGATGTTCTGCCGCACTTTTTATCTCTGTTTTATCTATTAGTTTGGTCATTAAGGTCCACAGAATGAGAGGCCTGCTCTGCTGGAAACATCGCGAAAAAAAAGTTATGGCCATTTGTATATTCACTGTCCCATTGACTCCACTACACAGGAATGGATGTATATTATAAAACTGGAGGGTTTTCATGATTCTGAATCCATTGCAAGCATTTGTTTCATCACTTTTCACACTTTTGTTGGTCCGTTTTCTTGCCCAAGGAATGTTTTTTGTGCAAAACAAATGCTTGCAATGGATTCAAAATCATGAAAACCCTCCAGTTTGACCCCTCACATGCTACTTAAAGCAGATTCTTTCTTTTTTATAATATATTTCCATTCCTGTGTAGTCACAGTATAGTGGAGTCAATGGGACAGTGAATTTACAAATGGCCATAACTTCTTTTCGCGATGTTTCCGTCAGATAAAGACCTCTCATTCTGTGGACCTTAATGACCCTAACTAATAGATAAAACAGAAATAGAAAGTGCGGCAGAACATCACAGGTCCTCCCCCATTTTGAGGGACTGGCATCCCCGGCTATTATTATCTTTTACGACGCGTTGCACAGCGATGCATTGTGGGCTTGTAGGTCGGCGTGTATAAGTGGTTGATATTTTTGTTTTATCAAAATCTACTATAGTAGGCTAACAATTAACATCTAAGGTTTTCAACTACATGTAGGGGAGTAAAAAGTTGAATATTTGCCTCTGAGATGTAGTGGAGTAGAAGTAAAAGTAGTGAACAAATTGGAAATACTCCAGTACACATGGATTGAAAAAAAGGACTTAAAGGAGTAGTTCACCCCCAAAATGACTTTTTTTCTATAAATTACTCACGCCATGGAGACTTGAGTTCAACAATAACTTTTTGTATTTGTCGCATTCCTAAGACAAAAATGTGATTGTAGTAAATTTACGCCCATTGATTCCGGATGGGGACCCAAATGCATTTGGGTCCCCATCCGGAATCAATGGGCGTACATTTATTGTAATCAAATTATTGTCTTACGATTGCGACAAAGAAAATAAAAATATTATTGAACTCAAGTCTCCATGGCGTGAGTAATTTATAGAAAAAAAGTCATTTTGGGGGTGAACTACTCCTTTAAGGATTGCCATCTAGCCGTCCATTGAATTGCATTCATCCTGGCTGCAGAAAAATGGATCTCTGCTTCTTTTGCAATATCGCGCGTTTGGTCAAAACGGCCTGTTTCCTATGGATCATAGCTTACACATGGATCATCGCGGAAGTATTTTTCCTTCTCCACGTGAACGAAAAGATGTTCGTCGGTCGTCAGCGGGACATAATGGACACATGGTGCGTACACAGAGGTAAAACCAATAGGAAAAGGCCTTGGCAGTTAATCTACATTAGTTATGGCAAAACTATCGACCTTATTCACACCACAGTTCATCTTGGATCACATGACCACATGGGGTGGCAACGCAGCCAATCACAAGCTGTTGGATAGGGCAGGACCCGCCTGTGGAAGCTTCTGATTGGCTGAGTGGCTACCATAGACTGTAAACATTATGGACGTGGGAACGCATTGGTTTCTATGTAAACATTATGGACGTGGGAACGCATTGGTTTCTATGTAAACATTATGGACGTGGGAACGCATTGGTTTCTATGTAAACATTATGGACGTGGGAACGCATTGGTTTCTATGTAAACATTATGGACGTGGGAACGCATTGGTTTCTATGTAAACATTATGGACGTGGGAACGCATTGGTTTCTATGTAAACATTATGGACGTGGGAACGCATTGGTTTCTATGTAAACATTATGGACGTGGGAACGCATTGGTTTCTATGTAAACATTATGGACGTGGGAACGCATTGGTTTCTATGCAGCCAAAATGACGCTTTTTTGCCCTCATAATGGGTGTCGCCATCATTGTTTACTGAATGCTATTGGCTGCCAACGGTCACATGCAACCGCAGGGATACTTGGGTAAATGTGCTGAGCTTGCCGAAAATAAAGCACACAAAGAAGAATCATCACAAGACAATGATCACAAGCCCCTCCTACAGCATACCCTGCTTTAACATCAAATATAACATAAATTGGCTTTAAACTAGCGACAGGAACCATACAGTAGGGTTATGTTTATTAAAGGGCCACTTCACCTCTGGGACAACCCCATCTTATTTTATTGTTGTTTGGGACACGATCAACACAATCCTGAGTAATTTTTAGTGTTCAATCTGTTTTTTGAGATATTTTAGTATTTCAGCATGACTAGTGATGCATTTTGCATCATCAGTGATGCGTTTTGCATCATATGATGCAAAACGCATCACTAGTACATGCTGAAATATTAAAATATCTAAAAAACACACTAAAAATTACTCAGGATTGTGTTGATCGTGTCCCAAACAACAATAAAATAAGATCTGGTTGTCCCAGAGGTGAAGTGGCCCTTTAAGGTAAGACAATCAAATGTAAAAGTTTGGGGGAAATGAATGGAATCCTATGGAGAACATGTTGCTTCTGGTACCAGAACAGCACAACTAGCGGCCAATCATAGGAACTTTCAGTTCCGCGTTTGCTTCATGTTAAATCCGGACAACTGGACCCCTGGTTGCCCCCCCCCCCCCCCCCCCCCCCCCCCCCCCCATGTGGTCATGTGATCCAAGATGGCCGCGGTGTGAATATGGTCAATGGCAGTCTTGTTAAATACAGTACTTGAGTAAATGTACTTAGTTACTTTACACCAGTCTGAGCATGCAGAAGAAAAGCCCCTCTTAAGCCCCTTTTCCACTGACACGGCCCAACACCACACCACTCCACACCGCCCACTTGTGCCAGGTTTTCCACTACAAGGACCTGGGTAGAGTGGTGTGAAAACTACAACGTGGTACTAAAAAGTATCCACTCCAGAGTAGGTCTGAGCTAGGCCAAACAGGGCCAAACACATATTTGTAATACATGATAATAGATTCTATTGTGTTATAACCACTATTATAATCTATTATAGTGTATTACAATTATCATACATTATAATACATAATAATTATTTATAGTGTATCATAATCACAGTTATACTGGTAATCCATTATAGTGTATTATAATTAGGAGAGTTGTAATACAAATTTATATTGTATTATAATCACAGTGAAAAGGGTAAATTTGTTTCTTACTGATAGGGGTACTTTTGTGTAATGGAAAATGTAGATGTTTTTATGTGGTGTGGTGTGGTGTGGTGTGGTGTGGTGCGGTGTGGTGCTAATGCTGCAGTGGAAAGGGGGCTTTATAGTCCTAGTCCTCCTAGTCTCTTCTTCTCTCATGGTATTGTGATTGTGTCCTCTCTCTCTCTCTCTCTCTCTCTCTCTCTTCCTCTGTGGTGTGCTGGGAGGAGGTGATTATCATTTCACTCACGTCCAACACACAGTTCAGCCTTTTATAGATGAGGAGAGGAGAGGAGAGGAGAGGAGAGGAGAGAGAGAGAGAGAGAGAGAGAGAGGGGGATGGGATAGAAAGACAAGCAAGGAGGGAGAGAGACAGAGAGAGAGATCCCCCCCCCTCTCCCTCTCCCTCTCTCTCTCTCTCTCTCTCTCTCCAACACAGCCACCCACTCGAGTCACTTCACCAAATCCACTTCACAGCGCGTTGGATACCCCAGACGCGCGCACACACACACACACACACACACACACACACACACACACACACACACACACACACACACACACACACACACACACACACACACACACACACACACACACACACAGCTACACGTGCGCCTGTTGGATCAATTTCTATCTGTTGAGAGAATGGAGGGGGAAAACATGCACACGACAGCAGAGTTTATACACTCACTGTCCAGCGACGTCACAGTGTGTGTGTGTGTGTGTGTGTGTGTGTGTGTGTGTGTGTGTGTGTGTGTGTGTGTGTGTGTGTGTGTGTGTGCGCGTGCGTGCGTGTGTGCGTGCGTGTGTGTGTGCAACAAGCCTTCAGCCAGCTCCTATCATGCCCAGATTAAGCCAAAAAGACTGATAAACATAAAGGCTAATATCGATATCGATCAGAATCAATGCTGCTTCATCGTTAGTTGTTGCGATGATTCAATTGACACACAGTGATTGATTTACACAATGGATTGATTGACAGCTGCCCGGGTCTCTCCTCTTCTCTTCTGCCTACAACAGCATGTTTCTCAACATAGGGTTGGAGGACCCTGTAGGTTGAGTTCATGTTTCTCAACATAGGGTTGGAGGACCCTGTAGGTTGAGTTCATGTTTCTCAACATAGGGTTGGAGGACCCTGTAGGTTGACTTCATGTTTCTCAACCTAGGGTTGGAGGACCCTGTAGGCTGAGTTCATGTATTACTGTGGTCTCACTGAAATATCAGACCAGTCTGTTCTCCCAAATCTGGGGTCGGCAACCCAAAATGTTGAAAGAGCCATATTGGACAAAAAAAATAACTAAAAACGAATCTGTCTGGAGCCGCAAAAAATGTAAATCCTTATATAAGCCTTATAATGAAGGCAACACATGCTGTAAGTTCCTATATTATATTAGCCTACTACCAAAATGACTAAGTAGGCTACAAAATACAAATACATAATGAGCTTTCATGATTAAATGTTTATTTTCCCTGCAGCGCATCCTGGAGGGAATGTTGAAATGTAATATTTATTCTACACATTTTTACAGCTTTGGAAAACGTTAAGAATGTTTGTGTCATGTCTGTCCTCCTACAGAAAACATATTAAATCAAAAAATATATTTTTCCATTTTCTTACATTCTTTAAAAAGCTCCAGGGAGCCACTAGGGCGGCGCTAAAGAGCTGCATGCGGCTCTAAAGCATGGGTTCCTCCAAACTGGCAGACAGTACAAGGGCAGGACTTTTAGCCAATGAGGGAACAGCATTCTTGGTGACATCACCACCAACAAGTGTGACCTGATATAAATAACAACAACACCCACGTGAAATGTTTTATAGTTTCTGAAATATTTTAACTTTAACGTGGGACGTGCACGCATCGCGCACGATCTGTGTACCAGTGTTGCAGACCGGACCACAGCTTTCGAAAAAAAAAAAACAATCCCATTGGAAAAAGACATATCCGTTGTCAGGCTGTATCAGTCACTGTTTACAGAAAAACTCATGTAAAAGGCAGAGCTGTGCGCTATGGTCCTGCGAGGGCACGTCGCGCACATAGCAGACGATATGTGTGCAGATCATACGCCAGGCGGGTACAAGAATCAAACAGCTTCCAAATAAAGAAATCTGCGTGAAAAAAAGACCATGTTATGCCCGTCCAGGCAGCTTCCTTGTTTACAATGCAAACCTATTAGTCTACTTGCCAGCCCATAGAGCCCCATTGTGTACCCGGACATATTGAGTACACCAAGGTTTTATGTTAGAAATGTTGAGTATGGGTCCCCAGCATGTAGAAACTGCCGGATGCTAACTTGCATATGTTGAGCAATTTTCATAATTTGCATAATTCGATTTATTTAGCATAATCCCCCATAATAATGGATAATATGTCAAAAACTGATTGGCCGATTTGAACAATATTAGAGTGGTTTTGGGGGTTATTGAGGATGCTGAATCCATTTTCTAAATTCAAAATGGCCGTTTTAAACCGGAAATGGCATTATACCAACTTAAAGTGGGGTGATTTTGATACTTTTTTGTTGATTTTCCAGGTGGTATATGGCCATTTCCGGTTTAAAACGGCCATTTTGAATTTAGAAAATGTCAGAAATGGATTCAGCATCCTCAATAACCCCCAAAACCACTCCAGTATTGTTCAAATCGGCCAATCAGTTTTTGACATATTATCCATTATTATGGGGGATTATGCTAAATAAATCTAATTATGCCAATTATGAAAATTGCTCAACATATGCAAGTTAGCATCCGGCAGTTTCTACATGCTGGGGACCCTTACTCAACATTTCTAACATAAAACCTTGGTGTACTCAATATGCCAGGGTTCACATTCTGGCAAGTGGACTATATGGGGCCTTAGACCGGATACGGAAACCTAGATCCGGTCAAAACAGGAAATATACGGCCGGATACAATTAGGAGGCGGCCTAAAGAGTCAGAATCGGCTATATACAGCGATCATACTTTTAATCGTTTCATTATGATTAAAGCTAATTAAATTTCCGGGATCTACGGGCATGGCAGCGCGGTACAGCGTGAAATCTCCGGTTTCGACGGGGATCGCAGGAAATGAGTTAAGCTCCCGATGTATCTCCAAAGGGGGGGGGGGGGGAACACCAATGTAGCTTACAGATATACAGTTATAATAAAAATACATAAAATAAAATAAAATAAACACTTTTGGGCAGCAAGGCGCCTCTCCCAACTGAACAAACTAACAAGAATAAATACTCTTTGCACCCTGTTCTGTTCCTCATCCGCTGAACTTAAATGCACCTAAATGGGGGATACCCGCGCACGTAGAGGCAACCCTAAAAGTCGTAACACATTCTCAGCTGCGCTCACTCACACACACATCCTTGATTTCATTGGGACGATTCAAAAATCTGCTCACAAACCTTATTGTTTTTGATTGTCATTGTTTTAATTAAGTTGTCTGTTTTATTGTTTTTGTCCTGCTTATGGTTTTGTATAACATAACTTGTTTTGCTGCTGTTCTTACTTTTACTATTATTGTTGTTGCTTGTTCTTATTGGAATCTCGGCATTCTTGAAAATGAGGGCCTGCCCTCAATGTATTCCCGAGAAATAAATAAAGGTTGAATGAATGAAAACACACACACACACACACACACACACACACACACACACACAGATGCAGTCTGCCTGTGTGAGGAAGCTAGCGGCCAATCGCAGTTTGTTTTGATCCGTTCCCCCGTCCATATCATAGAGAGGTAATAGTAGCGTCCGTGCCTTTGGCCTGCGAGCGTGTTAAACTTTAAGTCTGCGACGGCAGGGTGTAAACGTGGTGGAGCTGCTATTCTCATGGAGTTGTGGATCATTTGGAAACTGTGACCTGACTTTGACCACTGAATGGACCCTTTGTCAAGTCCCGCCCGTGGTTGTGCCCCTCTTCGCACCCATTGGTTGCTGTGTCTTGGTTGGACAAAAATCCTGTCTCTCAGTAGTGACTGGGTGGGCATATCATGTTTTTTTACTCCAAAAATTATGTTTTAGCAAATTCAAAATAAACAACCATAAGGCGGAACCAAGGCAGAAAGAGCCTGCTGGTTGGTCAGTCAGGGACCAACCAGAAGCCTCCTGGTTGGTCTGTGCAAATGAAGCTTTTTTTGGCCGTTGTACGAGTGACGCCATCATTGTAGAAATCAACATTTATTGGTAGAAATGATACCATCTCGAATGCTATTGGCTGCCAGCGGTCACGTGCAACCGCAGGGATACATGGGATATTATTGTCTTGAGCTTGCTGAAAATAAAGCACATGAAAAAGAATCATCACAAGCCCCTCCTACAGCATACCCTGCTTTGACATCAAATATAACATAGATTGGACCATATTTTCACAAAACTCATGGTGATTGAAACAAGGCTTTAAACTAGCGACAGGAACCATGAAGTATTTATGACCATGTTTATTAAGGGAAGAAAATGAAATGTAAAGTTCGGGGGAAATGAATGGAATCCTATGGAGAACATGTTGCTTCTGGTACCAGAACAGCGCAACTAGCGGCCAATCATAGGAACTTTCAGTTCTGTGTTTGCTTCATTTTAAATCGGGACTACGACACCCTTGGTCTGTAGTCTAAACCAGTGGTCCTCCCACATTGGACCCCCATGTTTTCTGTACCAGGGACCCCCAATCTGCCAGGGACCCCATTATTTCCCCCAGTGCCAGCATGCTGTAACCCTGGGCTCTGCTCTCCCTCTGCCAACCTGGGCAGAGCCCTGAACTGAGCTCATGCTTCCTTCAGTGCACGAGGAGCGAGCAGGCCGCTTCTTATCACCCGACAGGGGGGAGGAGTTCTTGCAGTAGGACGTAGCGCATCTGACACCCGTAGCCAATCAGGGACCAGCATTTCTGGTGACATCAACAAGTGCGACCTGATATAAATAACAACCACCTATAGGGTGCTGCCGCGGAGGAGAGAACACGCCCCCAGCGCCCACAGCGCCCCCAGTGTCCCCCCGCGGGAATCGAACCCAGGACCTTCTAGCTGTGAGGCCACAGCACTATACCGTGAACACAGGTTTACTCTTTTATTTGAGGACCCCCCGTCATATCTCGGTATTCATGCCAAATATTTCGATATCGATACGATATTACCGTACAAATTTCATGTTCAATATTTTAAGTGTTGCAACAGTGAAACATAAGCATTATTCAAAAAAACTGCATAATAACAACAAGTCAATATCACTGTTGATTTTAAGTGCTATCGGGTTCACACACTTGTTATTTGATATTCTAATTGCAACCGCCAGGTCGAAGTTACTATCTAAACCAGCAAGAGCCGCTGATACAAACGACCTACGGCCTGGTCGCGACTTAGGCCACGACTTGGAGGTCGTAGGTCCCGGTTCTGGAGGTTTTGCGCGATCTCGGTCGTAATTCAGCGACCTGGGAAGTCCGCGATCGAAACTCTACGCTTGCTAAGGGAAGGGACGCGAGTTTAGAAACTCTACGCTTGCTAAGGGAAGGAGCGCCGCGATCGAAACTCTACGCTTGCTAAGGGAAGGGACGCGAGTTTAGAAACTCTACGCTTGCTAAGGGAAGGAGCGCTCGTTTTCAACAGCGTCGGCAGGTTAGCTACTCAGTGTCGGCAGGTTAGGGTTAGGGTTAGGGTTAGGGTTAGGGTTAGGGTTAGAGTTGGGGTTAGGGTTAAGGTTAGGGTTAGAGTTAGAGTTGGGGTTAGGGTTAAGGATAGGTTTTGGTGCACCTCGCGCGGTCCAAGTGACTACAATGGAGCGCTTCCTACCTCCGGTTCAGCCAATCACAAGCTTCAAAAGGTTGAATAGCGCTGCTGCTCTAGAATATTCTGCAAAAAGACGGCCCGGGGACGACCGAGGTGGCGCAACCACGGCCGGGGGTCGCGAAACTAGACCGGCCGCGACCTAACAAGTATGTACCGCGAACTACGACCTCCAGAACCGGGACCTACGACCTCCAGGTCGTGGCCTAGGTCGCGACCAGGCCGTAGGTCGTTCGTATCAGCGGCTGTCTCTCATCTAAACCTCCACCGGTCAGTCTGTCTGTCTGTCAGTCAGTCAGTCAGTCTGTCCGTCACGTCACGTCACACTTTTCCATTCTCATATTTCCGCCACCGTTGCCCCGATCCGTGCCAAACTTTGCACACACACTCCTTGGCTGCTAAACCACAACCTCCACCCCTCATTTATCACATGGCCCTCTTCTAGCGCCACCATGAGGCCGATTCTTGCAAAACACATTTTTGGACACTGCTCTTACAGAGTTTGCCCTAAAATCACGCAAAACGCTACACAGTGTCTCTAAACTCATGTCATCATCATGGATCTGTCCCATTTCCCATATTCCCTCCTGATTGGCTGCCATTGCCTTCTAAAGTGTGTGTATGTGACCTGACGGTTGCTTATCTCCCGATTTAGGGAGTCTTACTGGTTGTAGCGAAAGGCAACAATATGGGCAACGATATGGCGATAATATTATCACCCAGGGTGATATATGCGACATTGTTGCCTTCTACGACACTGACATCGCCATATGATAACGATATATCGTGCAGTAAAAACGTGAAGAACAACAAGCTTCACAGGTGAACTTGTAGATCTAACGCCTACAGATCTAATCAGAGCAGCAAAGCAACTCAACAGAGAGAGGAGGGTTTCATTAATAAGTGCTTAAACAGATCTGACAACCATGTCACGTCTCCCATAAACACACGCACGCACGCACGCACGCACACTCACCGATGTGGATGATAGAGTCTCCCGTGGCCGTGTTGCATGGCTGTAAAATCCACAGGGGAAAAATCCACAGAAACACTGACACGTCCATAGTGTGTCTGTCCGGTACCACCGCACCGCAGCGCACCGCCGGACCACCGCCGGACCACCGCCGGACCACCGCCGGACCTCCGGTACACTAGAGCTCCACTCCTGGTCCGCTGTGCGTGCGCTACTGGCCGCTACATCCAACTGGAGCCTCCTCTCCTCTCCTCTCCTCTTGGGTTCGGTTCGATTTTAGGGAAACAAAGTACCGGTTCTCCTCCTCCCTAAGAAGCGGTTTAATTCACACCCGCAGAGTGTTGTCGGCAGCGACACCATAATAACATACAGACGCTTCAACGATCCATGGGATGGAAGTCAGCGGAGAGCAGAGCGCCGCAGAGCCGACGATGAGGCTTCCTCCTCCGGTTGGAATGCTGCCGAGGAGCCGCTGAGATCAACACCCTCCCCTCTCCTCTCCTCTCCTCTCCTCTCCTCTGAGAGAGACGCACACGCGCGCGGACAGGCACGCACGCACCCACACACAAACGCTCTCTCTCTCTGGACCCACGTGACTGCAGTGACTCTCTCTCCACTCCGCCAGTGGAAGGACTGACTGACCAGAGACAGAGAGAGAGAGAAGAGAGAGAGAGAGAGAGAGAGAGAGAGAGAGAGAGAGAGAGAGAGAGAGAGAGAGAGAGGATCAGGATTAGTTACTTCGTTTGTAGGGTTCGTTGACAAACTTAACGGAGCAGTGGCACGCGTGCACAGACACACGCGCACGCATACGCACACACACACACGCACACACACACACACACACACACACACACACACACACACACACCACACACACACGACACACACACACACACACACACACACACACACACACACACACACACACACACACACACACACACACACACACACACACACACACACACACACACACAGAGCAGTATGTTTATCAGGGTTCAGAGGGTTCTCTCCAGTCCACAGACAGAAGAACTGATCTGTTAGTCTTCACTGTACAACTAAAGGGTGTTTCAGAATGGAGTCGGACGAAGATGCCCTTTACTTTAAATAGTCGTGACTGTCATCTTTCAGCACTGCCATGGAGTGGACAGCTCCCCTGTCTGACTGACACCTTTTCAGCACCAACTGATACGGACTAGTCTGGCAGCCAAGGGGCCTTTTATGGCTGAAGTGTTGACATTTGGTATAAAGTATTTATTTATTACTTGCACCAGCAGAGCGCACAAGTACTGCGATCGGCTGGGTGTGTAGATGTCCTGCTTTGTTTAAAGGTGATACACCATGCATTTAAAAAGTATTTATGTCATATTGTTTATGTCCCAAAAAAACGTTTTTCAAAAGGTTTGAGGCTAAATTACCACTCCTGAATAGAGAGCCTCTCTCATTTTTGAATGGCTCTCAGAGGCATTTTCAGCTGCAGTACCAACTTTGGCCTGAACTACGCCCACCATCTTTTTGAAAAAGAAAAAATCTGGATAGCCTGTTTTGAGAACCCGTGGGATACTTTTAACCTTCGCCTTCTCAAAACCAGAGAAAGACACAACGGTCAGAAATGGGACTTTGTGAGGATAGAAGGTGCTAGTGGGACCCCAAAAAAAGGTTTTAAAATAGGAAAAGTGAAATTCATGGTGTATCACCTTTAAGCCTGTAGCCAATCAGGGACCAGTATTTTCTGGTAACGTCATCACTAACAGCCAATGAGGGTGGGCTTCATAGCCTAAAGCAGGGGTCTTCAATGTTTAGGCCAGGGACCCCTTAGTTGAGAGAGAGATGAAGCAGGGACCCCTTAGTTGAGAGAGAGATGAAGCAGGGACCCCTTAGTTGAGACAGAGATGAAGCAGGGACCCCTTAGTTGAGACAGAGATGAAGCAGGGACCCCTTAGTTGAGAGAGAGATGAAGCAGGGACCCCTTAGTTGAGACAGAGATGAAGCAGGGACCCCTTAGTTGAGAGAGAGATGAAGCAGGGACCCCTTAGTTGAGACAGAGATGAAGCAGGGACCCCTTAGTTGAGAGAGAGATGAAGCAGGGACCCCTTAGTTGAGAGAGAGATGAAGCAGGGACCCCTTAGTTGAGAGAGAGATGAAGCAGGGGACCCCTTAGTTTGAGAGAGAGATGAAAGCAGGGACCCCTTAGTTGAGAGAGAGATGAAGCAGGGACCCCTTAGTTGAGAGAGAGATGAAGCAGGGACCCCTTAGTTGAGAGAGAGATGAAGCAGGGACCCCTTAGTTGAGAGAGAGATGAAGCAGGGGACCCCTTAGCTGAGAGAGAGATGAAGCAGGGACCCCTTAGTAGAGAGAGAGATGAAGCAGGGACCCCTTAGTTGAGAGAGAGATGAAGCAGGGACCCCTTAGTTGAGCGAGAGATGAAGCAGGGACCCCCACAACCTGTTCATATACAGTTGTGTATTTTGGATTCATGTCAATTTGCACTCGAACCCGTCAATACCTAATAAACTTGACCTTTCACTCTGTACTTGGTCTGCTCTTTTTCCCCCTCTACACCAAAGCTCTTTGCCAAAAATAGCCGATCTACAAGCTTATAGATCTGCTATTTTTGGCTAATGTTCCAGAATATGCTAGGGTTCAAGTGGTTAATATAAAAAAGGAGAAAACATGTTTCTATCACAGAATGATTTGGAGGACCGCCTGAGGTAACTTTAACATTTTGTACTTTAACTTTTGGTACTTTTAAGTATATTTTGATGCCAATACATTCATACATTTACTCAAGTACATTTTGAATTCCAGACTTCTACTTGTAACAGAGTAATTCTATATTGCAGTATTGATACTTTTACTTAAATAAAACAACAACTTTTTTCCTCCCACTGCTGGTCACACTCTGTTCTTCGGAAAGTGACGCAAATTACCAGCCGTATTTGGTAGGGCTGTAACGATATAGTAACTGCATCGAAATATCGTTTTTAACTTAAACAATCAAAGTAGATCGAAATGAAAACAGCTAAAATCAAATCGTATCGTTTTATTTTGTATCGTATCGAACCGGCAGTGCAAAGAATCGATTGTATCGATACTACCTACTTGTGCAATGTATTTAGCATTTTTAAGAAGACATTTTTAAAAGGAGGGGTTTAATTACTTTTCCTTTCCATATAGCTACACTGGTCTATCGATAAATGTGTGTAATCTCTGTGTTCATCTCAAGGTGCAGGTTTGTCAATATACAATGTCCATGTATTTGGCAGATAATCACTGTGTTTACTTATTTATATCCATAATAATACATGTTTCCCTTAAAAAACCTTGCACTATCCACACCTTTCACACAGATTTAATGTCTTTGCTAAATAGTTACTATATCGATTTTAAAATCATTAAATCGAATCGTATCGTATCGCCATGAATGAACCAATATCGTCCATGTATCGTATCGTCAACCATGTATCGTGATATGTATCGAATCGCTATTAAAATGTATCGTTACACCCCTAGTAGCTATACGAGTGCACAAGATGCAAGTTGGCACCTCAACGGAGGTATATATATTTTTTGAAGCGGTGAAAGCTGCTTCCAAGGAGTGGCTTTGTGTGTCCCATGTGTGTCCCCACATGTCCATATATGGTCATTTCAGTCCAGAATGAACAGGTTTTATCTGTCCTGTATGTCCAGAATATGTGTGTAGTGTCCGTCCCGGTCTGATGATTGGATGATTAAAAATGTCCAATGAGACCATACTTTGAGGATTGGTCAAGCTTCACATGACAATTCGGCCCTCCAGATAAAATCATTCATTCATTCAGAATTCTGAATTCTGAAGCTCTAGAACACAAACCGCTTCACTTCCAAC
>NC_137825.1:2655258-2656588 GCF_963921795.1 Nannobrachium achirus | reverse complement strand
AAAGTATCAGTACTGTAATGTAGTAATACTCTGTTAAAGTATCAATACTAAAGTATCAATACTGTAATGTATTAAAACTCTGTTAATGTATCAATACTGCAAAGTAGAAATACTCTGTTAAAGTATCAATACTAAAGTATCAATACTGTAATGTATTAAAAACTCTGTTAAAGTATCAATACTGCAAAGTAGAAATACTCTGTTAAAGTATCAATACTAAAGTATCAATACTATAATGTAGAAATACTCTGTTAAAGTATCAATACTCTGTTAAAGTATCAATACTCTGTTAAAGTATCAATACTCTGTTAAAGGGATATTTCACTTTACAAAAAAGGACAATTTTATCGTCTAATCAGGCTTTTATGAAAACCCTGGACAGATTTTAATTTGCTTGATTCAATATTTTGATATTTGATATAAATGTTATCAGTCCTCCTCCCCTCACACACCCATTGTAACTTCAAACTCTATTTTAACCATGACAGATTCATTAAAAACACCCATTATTTTTCTGGTGACTAATAATACCCTCCTAATACTTAAAAATATTAAATTAAAAACAATGAAAAAATATTAAAAAGAAATGAAAAAAAGTTACATGGCTTAACGACAACAAATTATCAATTCACTTGGGAAAAACTGAGTCCATCCTCTTTGGATCAAATCATAACCTCAAAAAAGTTGATAACTTCACAATCAAAGTGGGTGACAAGGTCATAACACGAAAAAACGAAATCTCTTACTTAGGATGTATC
Source organism: Nannobrachium achirus (assembly GCF_963921795.1). Taxonomy (NCBI): domain Eukaryota; kingdom Metazoa; phylum Chordata; class Actinopteri; order Myctophiformes; family Myctophidae; genus Nannobrachium; species Nannobrachium achirus. The sequence continues at coordinate 2,655,830 of NC_137825.1, read as the reverse complement.
CTTGAAGCTAATCTTTCCAGCGAAAAGATGACTTCTAAAGTAATAAATAAAATCAACCAACGAACTCGTTTCCTACAGAGGATCGCCCCAATGGTCAATTTCAACACACTGAAGACCATAGCTGGTGCAATACTCCAGCCCCTCTTTGACTACTGAGTCCACGTATGGTATCGTGACGCCCCACAAGCCCTTAAAACTAAACTCCAAACGGCCCAAAATAAACTAATTAGGGTCCTGCTTAACCTTCCCTATCAGACTCACCTCACCGCTACTCACCAGAGTGGGGTGGCTCAGAGTAGATGACAGAGTACAGCAACTTGCAATGGGCCTGGTGTACAAGATACACTACACCACTATGATACCCAAGTACCTGTCAAAATACTTTATAAACATTAAGGATGTCCATAATTACAACACCAGAGGCAGCGCCACAGATCACTTTCAACCCAGAGTCAAAACCAACAAAGGGTCAAACTCGCTTTTCTGCTATACCACCAAAATGTGGAAAGCCTTACCGAAGGCCATAAAGGAGTGTGGATCACTAGCATCCTTTAAAATTGCCCTGAAAAACC
>NC_137825.1:2617758-2650258 GCF_963921795.1 Nannobrachium achirus | reverse complement strand
ACAGTATAAACTAAATAAACACATATGGGTAACAAACTAAATAAACACATATGGGTAACAGTATAAACTAAATAAACACACATGGGTAACAGTATAAACTAAATAAACACACATGGGTAACAGTATAAACTAAATAAACACATATGGGTAACAGTATACACTAAATAAACACATATGGGTAACAGTATAAACTAAATAAACACACATGGGTAACAGTATAAACTAAATAAACACATATGGGTAACAGTATAAACTAAATAAACACATATGGGTAGTATAAACTAAATAAACACATATGGGTAACAGTATAAACTAAATAAACACACATTGGTAACAGTATCGGCTATCGGCCAAGAATTTCCATATGGGTGCATCCCTACCCAAGACGTCAAATGTGTGACAGCTTTGAACGAATTTAGACTAAACGTTTGACATTTCTGTTGAATAGCACCGCTCAGTTCAAACTGGGTGCATTAATGGGTCATTAATGCTATGTCACCGATGTGCCCAATGCGCTCACAGCCTCTCGTCTGTAGTCAAAATAAATCACACCCAGTTTGAAGTGAGCGGTGCTATTCATGAGGCCCCATTTACACTGGCAGCCAAATCCAGCCCCAATCAGATCTGTGTCACATCCAGACTGGAGTATGACGTCCTCACTGAATCCTCACGTCTAAAATACACATGCATGGGTTTAGTTAGTTCTGAAAGGATTTTGGATCATTTAAACCAGATGAAAGGTGGTGTAGGTGTGATTGTGATCATTTAAATCAGATAAAAGGTGGTGTAGGTTTGATTGTAATCATTTAAATCATATAAAATGTACAGTAGGTGTGATTGTGATCATTTAAATCAGATAAAAGGTGGTGTAGGTGTGATTGTGATCATTTAAATCAGATAAAAGGTGGTGTAGGTGTGATTGTGATCATTTAAATCAGATAACAGGTGGTGTAGGTGTGATTGTGATCATTTAAATCAGATAAAAGGTGGTGTAGGTGTGATTGTGATCATTTAAATCAGATAAAAGGTGGTGTAGGTGTGATTGTGATCATTTAAATCATATAAAAGGTGGTGTAGGTGTGATTGTGATCATTTAAATCAGATAAAAGGTGGTGTAGGTGTGATTGTGATCATTTAAATCAGATAAAAGGTGGTGTAGGTGTGATTGTGATCATTTAAATCAGATAAAAGGTGGTGTAGGTGTGATTGTGATCATTTAAATCATATAAAAGGTGGTGTAGGTGTGATTGTAATCATTTAAATCAGATAAAAGGTGGTGTAGGTGTGATTGTGATCATTTAAATCAGATAAAAGGTGGTGTAGGTGTGATTGTGATCATTTAAACCAGATAAAAGGTGGTGTAGGTGTGATTGTAATCATTTAAATCAGATAAAAGGTGGTGTAGGTGTGATTGTAATCATTTAAATCAGATAAAAGGTGGTGTAGGTGTGATTGTGATCATTTAAATCAGATAAAAGGTGGTGTAGGTGTGATTGTGATCATTTAAATCAGATAAAAGGTGGTGTAGGTGTGATTGTGATCATTTAAACCAGATAAAAGGTGGTGTAGGTGTGATTGTAATCATTTAAATCAGATAAAAGGTGGTGTAGGTGTGATTGTAATCATTTAAATCAGTGTAGATGTGATGGTGAGAGAACACAATGAGATCAGAGGCAGGCTGCGATGCAGTGATGAATACAAGCTTTTATGATCATCATAATGGATGATTAATTTCTGCTTTATGTCTGTGTGCAGCTGTTCTCCACACGCACGCACGCACGCATGCACGCACGCACGCACGCGCACACACACACACACACACACACAGAAAGAGAGGGAGAGGGAGAGACAGAGAGAGAGATTGTGTGCACGTGTGTGTGTGTGTGTGTGTGTGTGTGTGTGTGTGTGTGTGTGTGTGTGTGTGTGTGTGTGTGTGTGTGTGTGTGTGTGTGTGTGTGTTCATGTGTGTGTCGGCGTGGTTGGGGGGGGAGTGAGCTGAAGGACATAGTTTACAGTTCCTAAAATAATGGGGATTGCACACACACACACACACACACACACACACACACACACACACACACACACACACACACACGCGCGTACGCGCACGCACGCACGCACACACACACACACACACACACACACACACACACACACACACACACAGAGTGTTGAGAGTGCACATTCCACATGGTCAGCTGATTTTGCTCATTTCCGTGGGACAAGCTCTCATAATTTAAATCTTTAATACTTTATAATACTCATCATTTAATACTTGGCATTTCAATTACGTCCTGATTATTCAAACAATAAATGTACTTCATAAGACAACACACCAGAGGAGGGCTGTTCAACAGGGGGTCCGGGACCCCTAGGGGGTCCTCAGAGTTAGTACAGGGGGTCCTTCAAATCTGTGTTTGATGGGATCTATAACCACCTTTTTATTGCCTATATAAATCATTTTGAAAACAGCAGATCTCAGTTGCACATTACGTTAATCATCTGAGGACCCCCCCAAAATAAGACCCGACCCACAAGTTGAGAACCCCTGCACTAGGAAATACGTCACCATAAGGAGGTGGAGCAAATGGAGAACTTTGGTTGCAGTCTGTCTTTAAAGGAATAATTCACCCCAAAATTATTATTATTTTCTGTTGATTACTCATGCCATGGAGACTTGACTTCAATAATATTTTGTATTTATTTTTTATTTTTTGTCTTATGAATGTGACAAATACCCATGGGGTGAGTGATCAATAGAAAAATAAATCATTTTGGGGGTGAACTACTCCTTTAAAGCAGTGTACAGGCCTATGCTCATATGGAAGCAGAGGTGTAACAGCACCCCCTGGTGGCAGCTAGTGGTTACAGCAGACAGACTGAGGGTCACTGCAGTGCATTATAGAGCAGTGGTTCCCAAAGCGTGGTCCGGGGAACCCCAGGGGTCCTTGAAGAGGTTCCATGGGGTCCCCAGCAAAGGTAGTTCATGTTTCCCAAACCTTTTAGCTGGAGACCCATGCAAAAGATAGTTTACCTGGGACACAAACTGGTGAAAATAGCAGATCTACAAGCACAACTGAATTTATTTTCAATATATTGACATAAAACTGGACTTTTGATTTCAGTATTTTCTAGTCAACATGTTGTGGATTAAATGTTGTGGATTAAATGTTGTGGATTAAATGTTGTGGATTAAAGGGGGGACTTTGGATTCAACAATCAGGAAAAGGGGGAACTGAAGCACAACCAGTTTGAGAACCACTGCCCCATGCAAAATGCCTTAAAGTGATCCCTGACTAGTAGGCCATGTAGGCCTTAATATGTTATAATAACCCTCTTTAACCAAAATATACCATTTAAAACACTTGCAATGTCTTCCTTTGAGAGAAATAAGTTCTATTTTCAACCCATGGGGGGAGCCATTGCACTGTCTGCCGCAAGGAGTGATGACGTAGTAAATGCATTTTGGGTGGAAGGGCCCATTTAAAATGGCGGTGTAAACACTTTTAGATGTTGAATTAAGCACTTTACAAGCACGTCAAAACATCCTACTTGATATGAACAGAACAGAAAAGCACCAAACTACTAACTACAGTTAATCTGAGCTTCAAGACAATGTTTTGAATATTGTAAAGAGAACGTTGTTTTGACGTTCCATATTAACCCTATGGGCCGTTGAATGTTGTTTTTGCTATATGGCTCTATTGAAAGCTTGCATTATCTTTTATTATCTCTATCTGCAAAGTGTTTGTTTCATAAAAATCCACCGTAGACATGTTAGGAGCTACATTCTATCAAGAAATTGGATTCAGGTGATTATTTTTTCTTGGAAGCGCTTGTGGGAAGTCACTCAGCGGTCCTGTGTACCAGCTGCTTCTAAATGTCACATAATGCAGGAGGCAGCGGGACGTTGCGTAATAGAAGACGAGCGCTTCCGAAGTTCAACACGTAGAAAATAAACCATGTCTGCTCGGATTTCTTGACAGAAAGTAGCTCATAACATGTCTACGGTGGAGTTTTATGAAAGAAACTCTTTGCAGATAGAAAGAGGATACTCCGAGCTTTCCATAGAGCCCCAGTATAGGTGAATTTGAAGTTGTTTATTACAATCAGATAGGCTGAGATTGCAAAAAACTGTTTTGATTCATTGGCTGCCTATAGGAGGTATTGCAAACCCTAGATTCATCCGATTAAAATAAAATCTAGTGTTGCAATTTGCGGCTACATAACCAGTACAACAATAATAATAATAATAATAATAATGAATTGCATTTTTATAGCGCTTTTCCAAGTGCTCAAAGCGCATTACAATGGTTCATTCATTCATACATTGGGAAGTGAAGACCAGGTACATGCACATAGCACACACACACACACACACACACACACACACACACACACACACACACACACACACACACACACACACACACACACACACACACACACACACACACACACACAGCATCTACACAGCCAGTCTGTGACAGATTACCAGTTCACAGATGGATTCTCTCCCATCCTAGGCTACACCAACATGGACTCAAACATGCACGTGCACGTCACGTGCACGTCACATGCACCAGAGCCAGTTCACCTTGAAGGTTAATAAAACCCTGAGAGAACCAAGCAACCCTCAGAGCCTCAGAACCTCCTCTCATCCTTTCCTTCTTCTCTCATCCATCTGTCTCCCTACACCTCCTTCCCTTTATCCCTCCATCAGGGGCTGATCTGCTATTTTTGAAAAGTCGTGAAAATGTGTGCACATCTTTTTTACTTCTGGGGGGGGGGGGGGGGTCCCTGGAACTAAATATTTTGAGATGGGGTCCGTTGCCAAATACATATAATTTTGGGGGTCCTTCACATGAAAACATTTGAGCACCACTGACAGTCTGACATAGAAACCTTAGAAGGATTTGAAATATTGAAAGACTTGCACAAATGTTCACGAATTTAACAAAATAGCAGATCTACAAGCTCACAGGTGAGCTTGTATATCTCCACATCTCCATTCTCCACTTTCTGCAATAAACTGTTCGGCTGAGAACTGTGTCAAAGCCTTTGCGTCCAGAGAGAGGAGAGAGAATCATTTTGTCAGAAAGCTGACAGGCAGAAATGACAGACTTTGTGACGTCATCACATTTTTAAGAGGCAGAAATATTAGAAATGTTTAGTGCTGAAGGCAAGAGAGAACGCACACACGCACGTACGCACGCACGCACGTACGCACGCACGCACGCACGCACGCACGCACGCACACGCAGGTTCTTAATAAGGACAGGGTCTCTCTCTCTCTCTCTCTCTCTCTCTCTCTCTCTCTCTCTCTCTCTATAACCTGACATACCTGGAGTCATTACTCAGTGTGCGTGCGTCATGGTGTCTACCAGTAAGACACTTAAACTCGCTCCCTGCCAATTAAATATGGGCTTTTTGGCTCATATTGCCATAAATCTCCATAGACTTCCATGTAATTTATAGTGCACAGATCATGCACGCCCATGCACAGATCATGCACCATGTTTGTGCAGGCTGTTCACAGCTTTCAAACAAAAAAATCAGATTGGAAATGCGTTCAGGCATTCTTGAGAAAATAGCCATTATGTTTTACATTATGTAAGCAAAGATGGCTGCCCTATATGAAAGATGGGGTTGTATGGGGGGTGGAACATACAAAATCGCGATTGAAATCATGTTTACTAGATTTAATGGGGTAAAAAAAAACGAAAAAAAAATCAAAAAAAAAACATAACTGAGCGTGATTTAAGGGCTATATTTCAGGAAACAAGTGTCATTCGCAATGCATTCTGGGAGTGTAGTTTCCGCAATTTTAAAAATAATAATGTACACAGTCTTGTACCCTGCCCTTTTTTCAGCTTTCTAATTAATCTTTGCATTCAAAACATGTTGTGAATATTGACATGATTACTTTCCAGCCGAGGTGGCTTAAAAACGTTTAAATAAATACTTTATGAAATGTCTATGGAAGAAATGAATGCGGAAAACGCTTCTGACACCAGAGTGAGGACGGGGTGGGGCTTCAACTGCGATGCTCTATTACCCACACCTTGAATCAGTTTATATCAAACCCAGGTGTGTTATTTCTTTCCACAGTGTTCCACAGTGCACCAATTATCTGCACCTGTGTTGTTTCTGCTGCCTGGACGGGAAATACATTCTTGCAGAGCAGACCTTATTGTGTATTATTAGTGAAATAGAACAGCTTTAATTGGTACATGGCTATGATTTTCATGTTGCAATATTGTGACCGTTTTAGAAAAGCAATAAGCCACGCAAGGCTTGTGGTTACCGGGGTAGTACACCGGCTGAGAGGGTCGGAAACACTCGGCTGGCGCCTCGTGTTTCCCAACGCCTCTCAGCCGGTGTAAAAGGGATGTGGTTCCCATGACATCACAGCAGGGACGTTGCATTTTCAATATTGAGCTGGGTGCTCGTTTTTGACCCCGCCCCTTTTTAAGTAGGTATTTGTACTTTACTTGAGTATTTCCAATTTCCAATACTTTTACTTCTACTCCACTACATCTCGGATCCAAATATTGTACTTTTACTCCATTACATTTATTTGAAAACTTTAGTTACTAGTTACTTTTCGGATATAAGTTATAATATTTTAAAACACACATTAACCACTTTAGCCATTATACCTACTAGAAAAAAGCCCCCTCCAAAATGCAAAATGGTGTAAAATGTTGAGTCTGTAAGATATATACAATAGTTTCAGAAATACAAACCCCTCAGGTACAGGGTGGCCTGCTCTGTTTTAGCTGGGTGGGTTATAATAAGATAGAAAAAAAGCACCCCCTGGGCGTTTGTTTAGGTGGCATGGGATGTGTAGTGTAGTAGGAAAGGCAAAGTTAAATATTATGTTGAAATAAAGTGTACAATGGTAGGCCTACTGTTGAATAGTTTTTTTTATTTTTATTATGAAGTTGTTGTAGAACATGGAATGATTTTGGCCTCGGTAGCCTAATACTTTTGTGCTTTTACTCAAGTAACACATTCACAGGTCCAAAAAAGCGAACCGAAATCGAAAAGTACCGTCAAATTTCGTCCGATTCCGTCCCGTTCCGACTTTCTTTCTTTTTTTACAGACCGAAACCCGTGACATGTTGTCCCGAAATCCTTTTATTTCCGAGGTTCCGAGAGATCCGACCAGTAAATCATTATTAAAATCACCTTTCATGTACCGAGATCCCTCACTCACGGCAGCTGTGCGGCGTGCGCTTAACTGATTGACAGGCAGAAGAAGGCTGCCAAGGAATCTAATATTAACATCGAAACAAATGCAACACATAGGGTTGCCACCTTTCAGAAATTGAAATAAGGAACACCTCTTCCGGGGGTCACCAGCACTTTCGCCTATAACATATTCGCCTACACGCATTTGGTCCTTTCGCCTGGCATTTTCGCCTTGGAGGAGAGTCTTTTCACCTACCTGTCTGAGCCATTTCGCCTACCCTCAATTCTGCTGTCAGACTGTCCATGTTTGCAAATTATCTCTTTGTCATTTAAATATTATAGTGACTGTGACAGTGGTGTCAAGTGAATCTAACAGTTTACTTGACATTTATTATTTACATCACATTTTATTCCTAAAAAATGGCAAAATAGTTTTTTATGCCTGTTGACAGGCAAGGTTGATTCTATAGGCTATTTAGGTGTAGAATATCTTATATAGACCTATATAGGCTAATAGCCTACATATATATTTTGTATAGCCTAATGTTAAAACAATATAGGCCTACAATACTGTTCATTTTACAATACTGTTCAATACTGCACCAAAGAATGTATAGTATCGGGACATGGATTAATTAATTATTTGGGCGCACCTGATTCCAATAGCTCTGTATTTATGTGATTACTATGGAGTGCATAGGATAGCCGTGTGTAGGTTTGACATGTAACACCACTGTCACAGTCACTATAATATTTAAATGACAAAGAGATAATATGAAAACATGGACAGTCTGACAGCAGAATTGAGGGTAGGCAAAAGTGCCCCACGAAAAGACCTGGCGAAAATGTTATAGGCGATTATGCCTGACACCCTTCCGGGCACGCGGTGCGTGCGTTCCGTGCGCGTGGCACAGCCGCCGGCCGGCGAAAAAATGCAGTCCCAAACCCATGAAATGCATAGAATAGTTATAACTATAACACACAACATGGTATAACCTATATTGTTTTGCAGTTTGAAGTGGCCAATTGTTTCTAAAATATGAATAAGTTAATTTTGTATGAAATAAAGCAATGTATGAATGATTTGAACCTGGCTCTTGTATTGGGTCACTTGGTGGTCAGTAAAGAGAAGGTAGTCAAGAAACCATTAAGTCATATACTTAAAGTTTAAAGTGCTTTATTAGCAACGCCAACGAAGATTAAACTTTTTTACTTTAGGCTGAATAGGCTTCACTAGCCTGAACCTGAGCATAGCCTAGTTTAAAGTGCTTTATTAGCAATGAACATTGAACATTTTTACTTTAGGCTGAATAGGCTTCACTAGCCTAAACCTGAGCATAGCCTATTTTATAAAGTGTCTACTGTCTACAATCTACTGTCTTGACACTCGAACCAAAATTGTTCTATAGATCATAATCTACAAATTGGAAGTGAAAAATAAACTTTAACACAAATTTAAAATGAAAACCAAAAATTACATGTACACGCACCACAGCCGCAGCGACTGCGAGTCGCCTCACAGGTGGTCCTTCGTGCCTCTCCCTCCTTTTGCTGTCTTTTCCTGTGTTTTATTTCATTAATTATTGTTAAATTCTGTGTTGAGGTTTGTGTGACAGACCTTTATGGGGCATTTGGTTAAATACGGAACAAACCGCGTTCCGTATTGGTTCAATACGGAACGCATCTTTTAATTGTCCAATACGGAACGATTCCGTATTATACGGAACGGGTGGCAACCCTAGCAACACACCAAGCTCATTTTTCCCCGCTGTAAATCTGATCTTAGACCAGCATTATCATCTCACAGTTACAGACATTCTTCATGTCGCTGCCTCGCGGCTAATAGTAATAACGGACCTGAATCTGATCCCAGGTCAGCCTAAACACAGCACAGCACGCACGTTCACAACTCCACTTCGCTCCGTGTCCTGATATAGTGCAGAAGCGCACGCCAGCGCACACACACACACACACATTGATTGATTGCTTGTGTAGCAGTATGGGCGTTCCCACAGCCCATCCTCCTCCCACTTGTTAGTGAGCTAATTGATGGCAGTATTTAGGCAGCATTGCTTTCAGCTGCGAGATAGCTGTTGTCTCTGAGTTGGAGGGCGCTGCGCCTTCATGGTGTGTGTGCAGCATGCACAGCACTACAGGTGTCCCCAGCTCATGCTGGCCTTTGGGCTTCAGCTACTCTTGTGTGAAGGTATGTTTCCCTTTTGCTGCTTAATGACTGGTATGCTCTGTAGTGTAAGCTTGATCATGACCGTTTGTTTGTCATTTTAGCTCATGGCTTTATATGACTCCTTTTGGAGCTCCTGCTCTGGAGTGCGGCGCTAAATGGCTACGCACACCAGGTAGGTTGACGGTCCTCTTTTTCTGTAATCGTGTGTTCATTTGGTGTCTTCACCAACATGAATATAAACTTGGGCTTTATGTGCATTTCAGTATTACTAACTCTACCCGGTGTCTGCTGCTGTGGATAGTACACCACTGTGTGTGCTGCTCAAGCAAACTGGGTAGGTTCATTGTGCATCTCTCTGTTACTGTTTCGGAACTTTATATTTTGGTATAATAGGTATAACATGGCCACTTGTTGCCTTGCCATTTCAGGGCTGGTGGCAACTGCTGTTTTGTTTCCGTGGTTCTACTGCTTAATCAACCCACAACTCCGAACCTTCCTATTCATGAATGGCCTGCGAAGACACAGCACTCATGGTTGCATAACTATTAAGTCATTTTACCCAGTACTTGAAGCTTTTAGGATGATCTCATTATAAAGTGTGTATTTCACGGCAAGTCTTTTAAAACTGTCATTTCTATTGCAGGCCAGGTGCTGGGGCTCCTCTTTGGGGCAGGTGATGGCTTCCCCCCTGGTAGTGGTAACTCCCTTTTGATGTGTTATGTTGATTTTGGTTTGCTGTGATTGCTGGAAGTGCCACTGCCATGGGTGGGTCACCATGCCCCTCTTCCACTCCCCCAGCACTGGCCCCCTAGATGCTCAGTACTTTTATTATAGACTCACCATTGATGACACTGCCCTATTGTTTTATTGTTCAACCAAGAAGACTTGAGATTAATGAAATAACTATGTAATTAATAAAAGCCTATTTTGTACTTTTGTTAAACACGTGTTTCTGCCTGTCTTTGTAAAACGAACTTGTGTGCTTCTTTTGACATTAAGGTGTTTAATTAAGATAATAACTATTTCCGGGGGCGCAACTCCCCCGGTGGCGTTGTCTGGCAGCTACTAGGGATGTCAAAAATGGACCTTTATCAAAATCGATTATTCTATAGCAATATTCGAATATTATTCGAAAATCGATAATTAATTATTATTATTTTTTTATAAAAAAAAAAAAAAAAAAAAAACTTTTTTTTCTTCTGTTTTTCGTTTTTTTTTTTTTACTGGATTTCAATGCACATTTACATATGTACAACATGGCTCTTCAGGTAATTGGTAGCCTAACTACTACTCTTCATCTTTCTTTTTAGTGTGCCAGTGTACTGTTCACCTAATCTCTCAAGAACAGATTTTGTGATGCTTTACAATACAGAGGGCGCTGTTTTCCCTTTTCTTTGATGATGGCCACCAAGTACCAAACAATCAAGCCTGAATCAATCACACCTGTGTCTGAGACGCGTATTTGGAAATGACACCCGGGCTCCAGGCGGAGCCGCTCGATTGTCCACGACACTGCAAGCGGCGCGCAGGCCAGCGGACCTTGGTCCTGCTCTTCGCCCCCGAGCGCCGCAGGCGCGAGTGGCCGCGAAGAGCGGGCCAGGGCCGCGCGGCCGGCGGAGCGCCGCGCGAGTTACGAAGCCGTGGTGAATGCAATCGTTATATTTATGCCCAGGCCGTAAGGCCTGGGCAAGCCCACGATAAACGCCCTGTCCAAGCGACTACAATGGAGCGCTCCCTAGCTCCGCTTCAGCCAATCAAAAGCTTCAGTGGGCGGTGTTTCCCTGGAGCCCGGGTGTCATTTCCAATCACGCGTCTGAGACAGGGGGGGAGGAGAGTGTGTAGCAGGCAGCTGCCACTCTGCTGTGCTCCTTCACTCTACACAGTTTACAGTTGGTGCTGGTGTGAATAATAAATCAATGGCCATTTACTATTATCATTAATACTATTGTTAGCCTATATTCTATATTTTGGTTTAAACTAACTAACTAAGCCAAAAAATAGTATTAAAAAAAAAAAAAAAAAAAAAAAAACGAAAAAAAAAATATATATATTAATATTTTTTCGATTTTCGATTATGAAATATTAAAATCGAATATTGATTAATGGAACGAATAATCGAAAATCGATTATTCGGTGACATCCCTAGCAGCTACCCTAAACTATACCACTATGCCACACTTGCTTGCTTTATAGTTTGCATAAAAAGCAGAAAGTACACATGTCACACACACAGTACGGGTCCTAACAGGTCCTCTTGGGTTATATACATGATGATTACAGTCCCGTGTCCGGAGTGTTCCGAGGGAAATGCGACCATGCGCACAGAAAGACAGAGTGGAACAGTTATTGTGGGATTAATTATGACACATGTGGGCACATGACGAAATTAGATAGGTCCTTTGTTGCTAGCTGCATTAAGGTTGTCATTGCAGGAAAGTCAGGAAGGGTAAAGTAGAAGGTTTAAAGCACGCTATTCCTATGATACTGTGCCGCTGCTCTCTCTCAACTGCGTAGAAGGTTTAAAGCACGCTATTCCTATGATACTGTGCCGCTGCTCTCTCTCAACTGCCCCCCCCCCCCCCCCCATCTCCTCCATCTCTGCATCTCTGCTTGCAGGCTCTCTCTCTCTCTCTCTCGTATCTCGTGTCTCTCTCTCTCGTATTGCGCCCCCCCCTGGACAAAATTAAATAGGTATTAAGGTTGCTCGTTTGTGTGGTGTGACTCCACTCCAGAGACCATGATGCTCCCCCCGGCAGTTGGAGACTTGGAGTGCGTTGTGTTTACGCCCATTTGTGACGTGATTCGCGTCGCCAGACAACTAAGGATTGCGCAATATCTGCCGCCTACAGGGCAAAATGTGTCGAAAAAATTGTAAACATTTTGGGATTATGAGAAGTAGAGACACATCTGAAGGTGATGAAGTTGATGTTGGGCAAGGTACATGCGTTATTGATTTTTGTATTATGTTTTTTCGACAATTGAACAACTGCTGAACGTGGAGTTACAGATGGACCAACCAGCATACCAGCATACACACTATTTTTTGGGGTGATTCTAATAAAGGTGTGGGATAGGTTGTTTGAAAATAGCCGATCTACAAGCTCCAAACGCATCATATCACGACGCCTTGTGAGCTTGTAGATCTGCTATTTTCCAAAAAATTTTACTTTTACTTTTGGTACTTTAAGTACATTTTGATGCCAATACTTTCGTACTTTTACTCAAGTTCATTTTGAATTGAAGTAAATCTACATTGCAGTATTGATACTTTTACTTAATAAGTAAAGAATGTGAGTCCACTGGTCTTTGCCATCTCCAGGCAAACGTCACAATGCAGTGTCAGCCTGGCTTCATCAAAGTCGTCTCCATAGAATTGCACCATGCGTTTGCGGGCGCTGTTTCCGACAACACAATCCTCCACATGTGTGTTGACCATTTCCACACGTGAGAAAAACTTTAGCATGATTCTCAAAGCAAAAAAACGTGCTAAAAGTGTCTAGCTGCATATGCAGGCCACGGGCTGAGTGCAATGTAGTTGGAAGCAATGGACTGCAGCGATGCCGTTTTAGTGGTCCAGCGTGTGGGGCACAGGGGTCGCAGAGACGGTGCGTCTTCGTCTTGGTAGGCTACAGTATAACAGAGCTACATCATACAGCCAGGATGTGGGGCGGTCTTTGACGCTGTGTTAGCCCTATACTCTAATTGAAAGGGACAAAGCCAACGTGTGATATCGGCCGAGTGCCAGGAATGCAGTTTGGCCAGTTTGGGAAAACTTGTGAAAACGACTGAGTGCTAGGAATTGTAGGCGAAAAATCAATGGGCTCTCATAACTGTACGCTCAAGCTCCCAGGCTCCCAGGTGGAAAAAGTACAAGTATCAATACTGCAATGAAGAATGTTCCGTTATTAAAAGTCTAAAATTAGCAATTTACTTGAGTAAAAGTACAAAAGTATTGGTATAAAAAAATAATAATAATTAAAAAAAACTTTTTGAAAATCGCGACACATTGTGAGCTTGTAGATCTGCTATTTCCAAATGGCCGAAAAGGCCTAGGGCTGAACTGGTTCATGTATGTTTTGTAATATTAATCCAAATCTAAAAAGTAACTAGTAACTAAAGTAACTAGTAACTAAAGTAACTAGTAACTATAACGTTTTCAAATAAATGTAGAGGATTATAATTCGATCGGAGACTCCACAATAGCCAACAATCCCCCCGATAGGGCCATATATGGCCATACCCATATATGGCCATGTACTGATTTAGCCGCAAATTGCAACACTAGATTTTATTTTAATCGGATGAATCTAGGGTTGCAATACCTCCCATAGGCAGCCAATGCATCAAAACAGTTTTTTGCTTTCTGATTGTATTAAACGATTTCAAACCCACCAATATTGTGGCTGTATGGAAAGCTTGGAATTTACTCTTGCTATCTGCAAAGTGTTTGTTTCTGAAAAATCCACCGTATAATTGTTATGATTTCTTTTCTGTCAAGAAATCCGAGCAGACATGGTTTATTTTCTAAGTGTTGAACTTCGGAAGCGCTCGTCTTCTATTTACGCAGCGTCCCGCTGCCTCCTGCATTATGTGACATTTGGAACCAGCTGGTACACAGGACTGCTGAGTGACTTCCCACAAGCGCTTCCAATCTCCAGCACTTTGAAAAAATAATCACCTGAAGCCAATTTCTTGATAGAAAGGGTTAGGGTTAGTCGTTTAATACAATCAGAAAGCAAACAACTGTTTTGATGCATTTGCTGCCTATGGGAGGTATTGCAACCCTAGATTCATCCGATTTAAATAAAATCTAGTGTTGCAATTTGCGGCTAAGCAAAGTCCTACCCTTCATAAACAATAAGCAAAGTCCTACACTTCATAAACAATAAGCAAAGTCCTACCCTTCATAAACAAGCCCAAAAAAGCAACAACACTTCATAAACAACAAAAAAACACAACCCACGAATCTAGCAGTATTGACAAGATAGGCCCACTTCACAGAAAGAAAACAAGCACAAAGTCGCTTATAACAAGCACACCTGGCAACCCTGCCAAGCAGCTAGCTGTGTAGCTAAATGCTAACTCACCTGTTTGTAGAATGACAGACTCATCCTCTGCTCTGTCCATCTGTCCATCTGTCCATCTGTCCACCTGTCCATCTGTCCATCTGTCCACCTGTCCATCTGTCCACCTGTCCACCTGTCCATCTGTCCATCTGTCACACATCAACCATGACGCCGCAGTCTGTTCATCCTCACAGCTTTTCACCTGGGAAATCAGCCATTTTTACTGACACGTGTTTTGTTTGTGTCTAAAAGCTGCATGCCTGTCTGTAGCAGGTGTGTGTGTGTGGGGGGGGGGGGGGGCAAGGCGGGGTCATACCTGGAGTATTTAAAGGGGAAACTGTTGCCAGATCTTGAGGAAGAAACAAGCGGCCATGTCTATGAAAACAAGCAACTATCTAACTAAGTGTTTACTGCATGGGGAGAAGGGGATGTGTTAATCTGGGCTTCTCATCCTCCAAAGCAGGGGCGTCAATTGGGTATGGCAGGGGTATGCATTATATTCTCCGCACTTGTATTCTCCCCACCTTGACAAAATGGTTTATATTCCCAGGTTCCGCAGGTCAGCTGCACAGTGCAATGCACTTGAACGGGGAAATGTTACGAATGACTGTCATTTCGACAAAGGAGCATCGGGAGGGTTAGCGACTCACCCCACGGAGGTTAGGTTTAGAGTAAGGGTTATGCCTCATTCACACTACGAAAAGCCAAGCTAATGGTTTGCTTGGTAATTCAATGTATTCTCTATGCAAACCAGCTTTTAAAATTTCCAAGCTGGAAAAAAAGCTTTGAAAGTTTTAAAGCTGGTTTGCATAGAGAATACACTGAATTACCAAGCAAACCATTAGCCTGGCTTTTCGTAGTGTGAATGAGGCATTAGGGTTAGGGTTAGGAGCCTCTCGCGGTTGTCACTAAAAGCGACGCCAGCCAATGACGCCTTTTCCGGGACTAGGCATAATGCGGCTCTCTTTTGCTATTACTGTATGCTTATTACCATGCATAGATTCAGGTGTCACAGCTTGTGTTGCCATGTCTGCTTATTATATGCAACGTTTGGCTTGTTATTCTGTGAAGGCTTGTAAATACCGTATTTTCCGGACTATAAGGCGCACCGGACTATAAGGCGCACTGTCAATGAATGGTCTATTTTCGAACTGTTTTCATAGATGAGGCGCACCGGACTATAAGGCGCACATAATAGACGCTACCGTTGCGTTATGCATCCAACAGATGGAGCTGTGCTAAAGGGAATGTCAATGTCAATGAATGATCCATATATAAGGCGCACTGGACTATAAGGCGCACTGTAGTTTTTTGAGAAAATTAAAGCCTTTTAAGTGCGCCTTATAGTCCGGAAAATACGGTATGTTGTTTCTCTGAAAGATCACCAGGAAATGTTTTTGCTATTTTCTTTGTTCCAAAAGAAGAAACATCGTCATTTCATCATTAATCATTCCATGACAATCTTTTTGGCCTTATGGATGGAAATGTGACTGTTTTCTGTGTTTCCTTAATGTTTAGACTACTCATGTAGTGTGTTACAAAATCAGTGTGTCTGAACGTCCAAAATGGGACCGTCATATTTAGTTTGCGGCCCTTCTTGGACTTTTGGTATTTTGCTGAAAGGCCCCTGAGCCATGTTAAGATGAGTACACTGACCGTCACAGGTTGATCTATTCTAGACTGACCATCACAGGTTGATCTAGAGCAAATTTGATGATGGCGAGGGCCACTATATTTCCATCTTCACTCCAGAGGGCCACTATATTTCCATCTTCACTCCAGAGGGCCACTATATTTCCACCTTCACTCCAGAGGGCCACTATATTTCCATCTTCACTCCAGAGGGCCACTATATTTCCACCTTCACTCCAGAGGGCCACTATATTTCCACCTTCACTCCAGAGGGCCACTATATTTCCACCTTCACTCCAGAGGGCCACTATATTTCCATCTTCACTCCAGAGGGCCACTATATTTCCATCTTCACTCCAGAGGGCCACTATATTTCCACCTTCACTCCAGAGGGCCACTATATTTCCACCTTCACTCCAGAGGGCCACTATATTTCCACCTTCACTCCAGAGGGCCACTATATTTCCATCTTCACTCCAGAGGGCCACTATATTTCCACCTTCACTCCAGAGGGCCACTATATTTCCATCTTCACTCCAGAGGGCCACTATATTTCCACCTTCACTCCAGAGGGCCACTATATTTCCACCTTCACTCCAGAGGGCCACTACATTTCCACCTTCACTCCAGAGGGCCACTATATTTCCACCTTCACTCCAGAGGGCCACTATATTTCCACCTTCACTCCAGAGGGCCACTATATTTCCACCTTCACTCCAGAGGGCCACTATATTTACACCTTCACTCCAGAGGGCCACTATATTTCCACCTTCACTCCAGAGGGCCACTATATTTACACCTTCACTCCAGAGGGCCACTATATTTCCACCTTCACTCCAGAGGACCACTATATTTCCACCTTCACTCCAGAGGGCCACTATATTTCCACCTTCACTCCAGAGGGCCACTATATTTCCACCTTCACTCCAGAGGGCCACTATATTTCCATCTTCACTCCAGGGCAACATTGCATATTGCAACGTCCTACTTTGTCATTCTAGTATCTCATACAAAAGAAGCAAAAAATTGCAGATCTACAAGCTCAAAACGCATCACAGTAGATCTGCCATTTTTGCTGGAATTAGCCCTATTCACAGCCCGCCCACTCAGCAACTTCCTGGTGCTGAAGTCACGTTTTGAAGGGTAAACCCTACTAAAAGCCCATAGAGTCAACACAGAAATCGCAAATGTAATGCAATTTCCGAATAGTACAGTATAAAATATGGCTAGCATGATCAAGAACACAAGATAGTAAAAGGCACAAAGCATTATAATTTACTTTACCGTTCGAAATAACGATTTATTGGCTTTAAGGCCGTGAATAGGGCTTATCCTCAAATGTAACATTTTGATTTAATTTCAATGTAGTTATATACTCACGTTAACTTTATGAACCTAAATACAAAATCAATGGACATAAAACAAATACATTTTAATGCTACTATACTAGTCATTAAGCTACTAATATAGAGAGACAGACAGACAGACAGACAGACAGACAGGCAGACAGGCAGGCAGACAGACAGACAGACAGACAGACAGACAGACAGACAGACAGACAGACAGACAGACAGACAGACAGACAGGCAGACAGACAGGCAGACAGACAGACAGACAGACAGGCAGACAGACAGACAGACAGACAGACAGACAGACAGACAGACAGGCAGACAGGCAGACAGACAGACAGACAGACAGACAGACAGACAGACAGACAGACAGACAGACAGACAGACAGACAGAGTGTTGAATT
Source organism: Nannobrachium achirus (assembly GCF_963921795.1). Taxonomy (NCBI): domain Eukaryota; kingdom Metazoa; phylum Chordata; class Actinopteri; order Myctophiformes; family Myctophidae; genus Nannobrachium; species Nannobrachium achirus. The sequence goes on along the minus strand of NC_137825.1, from coordinate 2,632,425 downwards.
AAACCCTAGCTGTGCAGAGAATGATAATTGTTTATGTAAATCACGTCAACAGAAACACTGTTAATAAACTGACTCTTATTCCACATTCATTAGCAGCCAGTCAAGTGTGTCTGTTTTAATAAACATAGTTGAATATCACCTTCTCATTTCATCCATTGTTGGTTTTATAGTCTCCACCAGGCCAAAAGGCATAGCCCGACAAAGTTTTGCACCCTATCTGTCTGTCTGTCTGTCTGTCTGTCTGTCTGTCTGTCTGTCCGTCAGTGTGTGTGTGCGCGTGCAACATGCATATGTGAACAGCTAATCTCTGGCACTGTTGGCACGATGGCAGCCAAACCTTGCACACACAGTCCCCAGGGTGGCAGAGCTAGCAGAACCTCTGCTTTCACATGTTGCACCTGTTAGGCCGGACTCACACATGTGCGTCACGCATCTTCATCTTATCGTCTGAGAATGGCCACTGGGGGCGCCGTACTAATGCATTGTCAACGGAAGGTTGTTTGGTGTTTTGTCGTTGCCAAACAACCTTCCGTTGACAATGCATTAGTACGGCGCCCCCAGTGGCCATTTTTAGACGATACGGAGAAGATGTTTCACGCAGCTGTGTGTGGGAAGCCTCATAGTGCCACTAGGAGGCCGATTTGTTGTTGTTGTTGTTGTGCAAAACACGTTTTGACAGTTTTTACAGATTTTGTCCAAACATCACGCAAATCGGCACACAGTATCTCTGTAGTCACACAGTATCTCTGTAGTCACACAGTATCTCTGCGGTCACACAGTATCTCTGTAGTCACACAGTATCTCTGTAGTCAATAAACGATTTTTCTTCAAATTTGAGTCTTAAAGATGTTTGAGCATGTGGTGCATCTGGCTTTGTCTGTTTTCCTCATGTCTGTCTGGACTGCCATTGGTCACAGGGTCACATGCAATGCAATTATTGCCTAATGCAATTAACTCATAAATAGCACCGCTCACTTCACACTGGGTGTGATTGTTCTTTTGTACTCTCATTCCATCCTGATTGGCTCTAACACTGGCTTCCAACGTTTGCAGGAGTGATCCGTTTTGAACAGAATGCCCCCAATCATGAACACAGCGTGTAATTTACCTGAAATCTGACAAAAACATTTCCACTCGGCAGAGGAACAAATGGCACAATTCCAAGTGGACTTTGGAGCCTTTACTCTGACAGTTACAGACCCAGCTATCTGAAATAAGTCAAATAGCCGATCTACAGTACATCGACACGTTGTGAGCTTGTAGATCAACTATTTGAAGCATTTTAAAATGTTTTTCAAAATGGTAAAAGAATGGCAAAGGAGTTTAGAGATATAAACGGGATAAGGCACGCACAGAAATAGGGCCCATAGGCCTACAGTATTATATACCTTACACATCTCATGTATGAGAGTTTGTGCTGCCACTGCTTGTAAGCTGCTGCCTGTGTGAGAGCTTAGTGTAAAAAGTAGGGGAGTAACGATAACTTTTATCAACAATACGATACGCATCACGATACATGGTTAACGATACGATACATGGACGATATTGGTTCATTCATGTCGATACGATACGATTCAATTCAATCATTTAAAATCGTTATAGTAACTATTTAGCAAAGAAATTAAAACGTGTAAAACGTGTACAAAATCAATTATGGAAGTAAATGCTGTGATTCTCTAGCAAATACACACACACTATATTAAAACACATATGGACAAACCCACCTTTTGACATGAACAGAGATTTCACACATTTATCGATAGACCAAGAGTAGCGATATGGAATGGAAAGGAAATTAGACCCCTCTTTTTCATTTTCCCTCTTAAAATTGCCAAATACAAGGCACAAATACTTAGTTTCCATACAATCAATTATTTGCATTGCAAAACGATTCGATACGATTACCACATTTTAAAACGATACGATTCAAAGCTGAAACGGTAAGATACATGCTTTTGCATATCGATATAGTAGATCATTGCAAATTAAAATGGATTCTTCGGTTCAGTTACTACAGTATATTGTTACACCTCTAGTGAAAAGCATGGTTATGTTCGTCTGCTGCTTGTGCTGCACAGCAAGGAGCTCCGAGGTGTTTTTATGGAGACAAAGTGTCCTTTTTATGGAGGTTGTAACATTGTAGCCGTCGTCATCATCATCACCGTCGTCGTTGGCGTGTCGCTGACGCATGCAGGTAGCCGTGCGTTCCTCCAGACTGCAGTAGATTAAGATGTGTAGCGTAGAATGCTGGTTGTATGGTTGTACTGTATATGGTTAAATATGACTGCAGTAGACGTTAATGTGTAGCGTAGAATGCTGGTTGTATGGGTGTACTGTATATGGTTAAATATGACTGCAGTAGATTGTAATGTGTAGCATGTAGAATGCTGGTTGTATGGTTGTACTGTATATGGTTAAATATGACTGCAGTAGATGTTAATGTGTAGTGTAGAATGTTAGTTGTATGGTTGTACTGTATATGGTTAAATATGACTGCAGTAGATGTTAATGTGTAGTGTAGAATGTTGGTTTTATGGTTGTACTGTATATGGTTAAATATGACTGCAGTAGATGTTAATGTGTAGTGTAGAATGTTAGTTGTATGGTTGTACTGTATATGGTTAAATATGACTGCAGTAGATGTTAATGTGTAGTGTAGAATGCTGGTTGTATGGTTGTACTGTATATGGTTAAATATGACTGCAGTAGATGTTAATGTGTAGTGTAGAATGCTGGTTGTATGGTTGTACTGTATATGGTTAAATATGACTGCAGTAGATGTTAATGTGTAGTGTAGAATGCTGGTTGTATGGTTGTACTGTATATGGTTAAATATGACTGCAGTAGATGTTAATGTGTAGTGTAGAATGCTGGTTGTATGGTTGTACTGTATATGGTTAAATATGACTGCAGTAGATGTTAATGTGTAGTGTAGAATGTTGGTTGTATGGTTGTACTGTATATGGTTAAATATGACTGCAGTAGATGTTAATGTGTAGTGTAGAATGTTGGTTGTATGGTTGTACTGTATATGGTTAAATATGACTGCAGTAGATGTTAATGTGTAGTGTAGAATGCTGGTTGTATGGTTGTACTGTATATGGTTAAATATGACTGCAGTAGATGTTAATGTGTAGTGTAGAATGCTGGTTGTATGGTTGTACTGTATATGGTTAAATATGACTGCAGTAGATGTTAATGTGTATTGTAGAATGCTGGTTGTATGGTTGTACTGTATATGGTTAAATATGACTGCAGTAGATGTTAATGTGTAGTGTAGAATGTTGGTTGTATGGTTGTACTGTATATGGTTAAATATGACTGCAGTAGATGTTAATGTGTAGTGTAGAATGCTGGTTGTATGGTTGTACTGTATATGGTTAAATATGACTGCAGTAGATGTTAATGTGTATTGTAGAATGCTGGTTGTATGGTTGTACTGTATATGGTTAAATATGACTGCAGTAGATGTTAATGTGTAGTGTAGAATGTTGGTTGTATGGTTGTACTGTATATGGTTAAATATGACTGCAGTAGATGTTAATGTGTAGTGTAGAATGCTGGTTGTATGGTTGTACTGTATATGGTTAAATATGACTGCAGTAGATTGTAATGTGTAGTGTAGAATGTTGGTTGTATGGTTGTACTGTATATGGTTAAATATGACTGCAGTAGATGTTAATGTGTAGTGTAGAATGCTGGTTGTATGGTTGTACTGTATATGGTTAAATATGACTGCAGTAGATGTTAATGTGTAGTGTAGAATGCTGGTTGTATGGTTGTACTGTATATGGTTAAATATGACTGCAGTAGATGTTAATGTGTAGTGTAGAATGTTGGTTGTATGGTTGTACTGTATATGGTTAAATATGACTGCAGTAGATGTTAATGTGTAGTGTAGAATGCTGGTTGTATGGTTGTACTGTATATGGTTAAATATGACTGCAGTAGATGTTAATGTGTAGTGTAGAATGTTGGTTGTATGGTTGTACTGTATATGGTAAATATGACTGCAGTAGATGTTAATGTGTAGCATGTAGAATGCTGGGTGTATGATTGTACTGTATATGGTTAAATATGACTGCAGTAGATGTTAATGTGTAGCGTAGAATGTTGGTTGTATGGTTGTACTGTACATGGTTAAATATGACTGCAGTAGATGTTAATGTGTAGTGTAGAATGCTGGTTGTATGGTTGTACTGTATATGGTTAAATATGACTGCAGTAGATGTTAATGTGTAGTGTAGAATGCTGGTTGTATGGTTGTACTGTATATGGTTAAATATGACTGCAGTAGATGTTAATGTGTAGTGTAGAATGTTGGTTGTATGGTTGTACTGTATATGGTTAAATATGACTGCAGTAGATGTTAATGTGTAGTGTAGAATGTTGGTTTTATGGTTGTACTGTATATGGTTAAATATGACTGCAGTAGATGTTAATGTGTAGCGTAGAATGCTGGTTGTATGGTTGTACTGTATATGGTTAAATATGACTGCAGTAGATGTTAATGTGTATTGTAGAATGCTGGTTGTATGGTTGTACTGTATATGGTTAAATATGACTGCAGTAGATGTTAATGTGTAGCGTAGAATGTTGGTTGTATGGTTGTACTGTATATGGTTAAATATGACTGCAGTAGATGTTAATGTGTAGTGTAGAATGCTGGTTGTATGGTTGTACTGTATATGGTTAAATATGACTGCAGTAGATGTTAATGTGTATTGTAGAATGCTGGTTGTATGGTTGTACTGTATATGGTTAAATATGACTGCAGTAGATGTTAATGTGTATTGTAGAATGCTGGTTGTATGGTTGTACTGTATATGGTTAAATATGACTGCAGTAGATGTTAATGTGTAGTGTAGAATGCTGGTTGTATGGTTGTACTGTATATGGTTAAATATGACTGCAGTAGATGTTAATGTGTAGTGTAGAATGCTGGTTGTATGATTGTACTGTACATGGTTAAATATGACTGCAGTAGATGTTAATGTGTAGTGTAGAATGCTGGTTGTATGGTTGTACTGTATATGGTTAAATATGACTGCAGTAGATGTTAATGTGTAGTGTAGAATGCTGGTTGTATGGTTGTACTGTATGGTTAAATATGACTGCAGTAGATGTTAATGTGTAGTGTAGAATGCTGGTTGTATGGTTGTACTGTATATGGTTAAATATGACTGCAGTAGATGTTAATGTGTAGTGTAGAATGTTGGTTGTATGGTTGTACTGTACATGGTTAAATATGACTGCAGTAGATGTTAATGTGTAGCATGTAGAATGCTGGTTGTATGGTTGTACTGTATATGGTTAAATATGACTGCAGTAGATGTTAATGTGTAGTGTAGAATGCTGGTTGTATGGTTGTACTGTATATGGTTAAATATGACTGCAGTAGATGTTAATGTGTAGTGTAGAATGTTGGTTGTATGGTTGTACTGTATATGGTTAAATATGACTGCAGTAGATGTTAATGTGTAGTGTAGAATGTTAGTTGTATGGTTGTACTGTATATGGTTAAATATGACTGCAGTAGATTGTAATGTGTAGTGTAGAATGCTGGTTGTATGGTTGTACTGTATATGGTTAAATATGACTGCAGTAGATGTTAATGTGTAGTGTAGAATGTTGGTTGTATGGTTGTACTGTATATGGTTAAATATGACTGCAGTAGATGTTAATGTGTAGTGTAGAATGTTAGTTGTATGGTTGTACTGTATATGGTTAAATATGACTGCAGTAGATTGTAATGTGTAGTGTAGAATGCTGGTTGTATGGTTGTACTGTATATGGTTAAATATGACTGCAGTAGATGTTAATGTGTAGTGTAGAATGCTGGTTGTATGGTTGTACTGTATATGGTTAAATATGACTGCAGTAGATGTTAATGTGTAGTGTAGAATGCTGGTTGTATGGTTGTACTGTATATGGTTAAATATGACTGCAGTAGATGTTAATGTGTAGTGTAGAATGCTGGTTGTATGGTTGTACTGTATATGGTTAAATATGACTGCAGTAGATGTTAATGTGTAGTGTAGAATGTTGGTTGTATGGTTGTACTGTATATGGTTAAATATGACTGCAGTAGATGTTAATGTGTAGTGTAGAATGCTGGTTGTATGGTTGTACTGTATATGGTTAAATATGACTGCAGTAGATGTTAATGTGTAGTGTAGAATGCTGGTTGTATGGTTGTACTGTATATGGTTAAATATGACTGCAGTAGATGTTAATGTGTAGTGTAGAATGCTGGTTGTATGGTTGTACTGTATATGGTTAAATATGACTGCAGTAGATTGTAATGTGTAGTGTAGAATGTTGGTTGTATGGTTGTACTGTATATGGTTAAATATGACTGCAGTAGATGTTAATGTGTAGTGTAGAATGCTGGTTGTATGGTTGTACTGTATATGGTTAAATATGACTGCAGTAGATGTTAATGTGTAGCATGTAGAATGCTGGTTGTATGATTGTACTGTACATGGTTAAATATGACTACAGTAGATGTTAATGTGTAGTGTAGAATGTTGGTTGTATGGTTGTACTGTATATGGTTAAATATGACTGCAGTAGATGTTAATGTGTAGTGTAGAATGTTGGTTGTATGGTTGTACTGTACATGGTTAAATATGACTGCAGTAGATGTTAATGTGTAGTGTAGAATGCTGGTTGTATGGTTGTACTGTATATGGTTAAATATGACTGCAGTAGATGTTAATGTGTAGTGTAGAATGCTGGTTGTATGGTTGTACTGTATATGGTTAAATATGACTGCAGTAGATGTTAATGTGTAGTGTAGAATGTTGGTTGTATGGTTGTACTGTATATGGTTAAATATGACTGCAGTAGATGTTAATGTGTAGTGTAGAATGTTAGTTGTATGGTTGTACTGTATATGGTTAAATATGACTGCAGTAGATTGTAATGTGTAGTGTAGAATGCTGGTTGTATGGTTGTACTGTATATGGTTAAATATGACTGCAGTAGATGTTAATGTGTAGTGTAGAATGTTGGTTTTATGGTTGTACTGTATATGGTTAAATATGACTGCAGTAGATGTTAATGTGTAGTGTAGAATGCTGGTTGTATGGTTGTACTGTATATGGTTAAATATGACTGCAGTAGATGTTAATGTGTAGTGTAGAATGCTGGTTGTATGGTTGTACTGTATATGGTTAAATATGACTGCAGTAGATGTTAATGTGTAGTGTAGAATGTTGGTTGTATGGTTGTACTGTATATGGTTAAATATGACTGCAGTAGATGTTAATGTGTAGTGTAGAATGCTGGTTGTATGGTTGTACTGTATATGGTTAAATATGACTGCAGTAGATGTTAATGTGTAGTGTAGAATGCTGGTTGTATGGTTGTACTGTATATGGTTAAATATGACTGCAGTAGATGTTAATGTGTAGTGTAGAATGCTGGTTGTATGGTTGTACTGTATATGGTTAAATATGACTGCAGTAGATTGTAATGTGTAGTGTAGAATGTTGGTTGTATGGTTGTACTGTATATGGTTAAATATGACTGCAGTAGATGTTAATGTGTAGTGTAGAATGCTGGTTGTATGGTTGTACTGTATATGGTTAAATATGACTGCAGTAGATGTTAATGTGTAGCATGTAGAATGCTGGTTGTATGATTGTACTGTACATGGTTAAATATGACTACAGTAGATGTTAATGTGTAGTGTAGAATGTTGGTTGTATGGTTGTACTGTATATGGTTAAATATGACTGCAGTAGATGTTAATGTGTAGTGTAGAATGCTGGTTGTATGGTTGTACTGTATATGGTTAAATATGACTGCAGTAGATGTTAATGTGTAGTGTAGAATGTTGGTTGTATGGTTGTACTGTACATGGTTAAATATGACTGCAGTAGATGTTAATGTTTAGCATGTAGAATGCTGGTTGTATGGTTGTACTGTATATGGTTAAATATGACTGCAGTAGATGTTAATGTGTAGTGTAGAATGTTAGTTGTATGGTTGTACTGTATATGGTTAAATATGACTGCAGTAGATGTTAATGTGTAGTGTAGAATGCTGGTTGTATGGTTGTACTGTATATGGTTAAATATGACTGCAGTAGATGTTAATGTGTAGTGTAGAATGTTGGTTGTATGGTTGTACTGTATGGTTAAATATGACTGCAGTAGATGTTAATGTGTAGTGTAGAATGTTGGTTTTATGGTTGTACTGTATATGGTTAAATATGACTGCAGTAGATGTTAATGTGTAGTGTAGAATGCTGGTTGTATGGTTGTACTGTATATGGTTAAATATGACTGCAGTAGATGTTAATGTGTAGTGTAGAATGCTGGTTGTATGGTTGTACTGTATATGGTTAAATATGACTGCAGTAGATGTTAATGTGTAGTGTAGAATGCTGGTTGTATGGTTGTACTGTATATGGTTAAATATGACTGCAGTAGATGTTAATGTGTAGTGTAGAATGCTGGTTGTATGGTTGTACTGTATATGGTTAAATATGACTGCAGTAGATGTTAATGTGTAGTGTAGAATGTTGGTTTTATGGTTGTACTGTATATGGTTAAATATGACTGCAGTAGATGTTAATGTGTAGTGTAGAATTCTGGTTGTATGGTTGTACTGTATATGGTTAAATATGACTGCAGTAGATGTTAATGTGTAGTGTAGAATGCTGGTTGTATGGTTGTACTGTATATGGTTAAATATGACTGCAGTAGATGTTAATGTGTAGTGTAGAATGCTGGTTGTATGGTTGTACTGTATATGGTTAAATATGACTGCAGTAGATGTTAATGTGTAGTGTAGAATGCTGGTTGTATGGTTGTACTGTATATGGTTAAATATGACTGCAGTAGATGTTAATGTGTAGTGTAGAATGTTGGTTTTATGGTTGTACTGTATATGGTTAAATATGACTGCAGTAGATGTTAATGTGTAGTGTAGAATGCTGGTTGTATGGTTGTACTGTATATGGTTAAATATGACTGCAGTAGATTGTAATGTGTAGTGTAGAATGTTAGTTGTATGGTTGTACTGTATATGGTTAAATATGACTGCAGTAGATGTTAATGTGTAGTGTAGAATGCTGGTTGTATGGTTGTACTGTATATGGTTAAATATGACTGCAGTAGATGTTAATGTGTAGTGTAGAATGCTGGTTGTATGGTTGTACTGTATATGGTTAAATATGACTGCAGTAGATGTTAATGTGTAGTGTAGAATGCTGGTTGTATGGTTGTACTGTATATGGTTAAATATGTCTGCAGTAGATGTTAATGTGTAGTGTAGAATGTTGGTTTTATGGTTGTACTGTATATGGTTAAATATGACTGCAGTAGATGTTAATGTGTAGTGTAGAATGCTGGTTGTATGGTTGTACTGTATATGGTTAAATATGACTGCAGTAGATTGTAATGTGTAGTGTAGAATGTTAGTTGTATGGTTGTACTGTATATGGTTAAATATGACTGCAGTAGATGTTAATGTGTAGTGTAGAATGCTGGTTGTATGGTTGTACTGTATATGGTTAAATATGACTGCAGTAGATGTTAATGTGTAGTGTAGAATGCTGGTTGTATGGTTGTACTGTATATGGTTAAATATGACTGCAGTAGATGTTAATGTGTAGTGTAGAATGCTGGTTGTATGGTTGTACTGTATATGGTTAAATATGACTGCAGTAGATGTTAATGTGTAGCGTAGAATGTTGGTTGTATGGTTGTACTGTATATGGTTAAATATGACTGCAGTAGATGTTAATGTGTAGTGTAGAATGTTGGTTTTATGGTTGTACTGTATATGGTTAAATATGACTGCAGTAGATGTTAATGTGTAGTGTAGAATGCTGGTTGTATGATTGTACTGTATATGGTTAAATATGACTGCTGTAGATGTTAATGTGTAGCGTAGAATGCTGGTTGTATGGTTGTACTGTATATGGTTAAATATGACTGCAGTAGATGTTAATGTGTAGCATGTAGAATGCTGGTTGTATGATTGTACTGTATATGGTTAAATATGACTGCAGTAGATGTTAATGTGTAGCGTAGAATGTTGGTTGTATGGTTGTACTGTATATGGTTAAATATGACTGCAGTAGATTGTAATGTGTAGTGTAGAATGCTGGTTGTATGGTTGTACTGTATATGGTTAAATATGACTGCAGTAGATGTTAATGTGTAGTGTAGAATGCTGGTTGTATGGTTGTACTGTATATGGTTAAATATGACTGCAGTAGATGTTAATGCGTAGCATGCAGCACATGGGTTGTACATGGTCGACAGGGGTGTGGCACCAAATTCTGGGCCCTGGGAACAAGGATTCACTGCGGGCCCCCCGTGAATGTTCTTCATAGGGGGAGGGGGTTTATCCCATTTAGAGCGGGACGCATTATTACGCATTTTATTTTGTGCTTTAACTATTGAAAAATAGCAGATATACAAGCTCACATCGCTTTCCCTGGTTGGACGTAGCGCGTGGAAGGAACACGTTATTCCAACCAGTTTTTCCCCTCCATCAGGCGCCCCGGCTGGCCAGGGGGAGGCAGTATAGAGACCAGGATTACTGCATGTTTTTGTGAGGGTACCTACCCTATAAGGCCGCGATCACATACTGTACAGTATATGCATGAGACATCTTCTCCGTATCGTCTGAGAATGAGGGGTGGAGGGGGAGTCCAATTCATTTTCTATCCAAGTCACATGGTTTGTTACAGTCCCAGCCTAGGGGAACTGAGGTGCAACATGAACATGTGTGGCCCCTCTCTCTGAACCTCCCAAGGAACCACCAGCAAGCAGGACTTCAGCCATAGAATGGGTTTTTTATTATTTTCTTTCAGGGTGGAGTTCAGTGTTCAGAAAACAAACCAAAACAACTAAACAATTTAACCCTAACTTAACGAACCAAAATGAATGAACCAAAAATACAATACTTAACCTAAACTCCTACTCAACAAAACATAAGCCAAAAGGAACTCCAAAAGAATAAAACCCCACCCTTACCACAACCCGGCTGTTACTTTAAATCATCTTAGAACTTCAGGGTTACACTACAGTGACAATAACAGAGAAACATGTTTGCTGGCAGTGTACTGGGAGTCCAGAGAGGAGCCCACAGGAGCTGGTAGCCAGCAGCTTCTTATAGACTTCCTGGTAGGCTGCAGCCAATCGTCTCCTGGGTGTCACCTAGACTCAGTCATCCACTTCACTTATCCAATCAGTCACTCAGGTCACTCACTCGCACACCTCTCACTACACAGGAGCACCTCACTCTAGGTGAAAGAAGGTTATGCCTTACAATACCTATATGACCTTGTAGAAAAGAGATGAGATCCGAGCACTCGAGGAGTTTAAAATAAAACAAAGTTTATTGTCTAAAACCTACATGTTTCGACCTTGCGGTCTTCATCAGGGCAAAGAACTGAGCTACTTTACATGAAGACCCCCAGGGTCGTAACAGTCGTTGCCGTGCCTCTTGCTCAACCGAAGGCTGTCTTTTGGCCTAGAGATTTGCAAGAGACAAAAAAGCATGTGACCTCCATTGAGAATGAATTGGACCCACCCCACCCCCCCCCCCCCCCCCCCCCCCTCATTCTCAAACCACACGGACACGATAGCTGTCGCAACTGTTTGTAGCCCGCCTAAGATACACAAGAAGAACAGGCAAACTCCACACAGAAAGGCTCGTTCGCCAACCCCACCTATAGGGTGTGTGCGCTGAAACAGAAGAAACCCCACCTATAGGGTGTGTGCGCTGAAACAGAAGAAACCCCACCTATAGGGTGTGTGCGCTGAAACAGAAGAAACCCCACCTATAGGGTGTGTGCGCTGAAACAGAAGAAACCCCACCTATAGGGTGTGGGCGTTGAAACAGAAGAAACCCCACCTATAGGGTGTGTGCGCTGAAACAGAAGAAACCCCACCTATAGGGTGTGGGCGCTGAAACAGAAGAAACCCCACCTATAGGGTGTGTGCGCTGAAACAGAAGAAACCCCACCTATAGGGTGTGTGCGCTGAAACAGAAGAAACCCCACCTATAGGGTGTGTGCGCTGAAACAGAAGAAACCCCACCTATAGGGTGTGTGCGCTGAAACAGAAGAAACCCCACCTATAGGGTGTGTGCGCTGAAACAGAAGAAACCCCACCTATAGGGTGTGGGCGTTGAAACAGAAGAAACCCCACCTATAGGGTGTGTGCGCTGAAACAGAAGAAACCCCACCTATAGGGTGTGTGCGCTGAAACAGAAGAAACCCCACCTATAGGGTGTGTGCGCTGAAACAGAAGAAACCCCACCTATAGGGTGTGGGCGTTGAAACAGAAGAAACCCCACCTATAGGGTGTGTGCGCTGAAACAGAAGAAACCCCACCTATAGGGTGTGTGCGCTGAAACAGAAGAAACCCCATAGTGTGCGCTGAAACAGAAGAAACCCCACCTATAGGGTGTGTGCGCTGAAACAGAAGAAACCCCACCTATAGGGTGTGTGCGCTGAAACAGAAGAAACCCCACCTATAGGGTGTGAAACACTGATGCTAATGACGAGGATCATAAGAGACAAACATTGTTTTGCGCTGATTCAAATCAATTCTAACCACGGGTCAAACCTCTCATCATATCAAGCGTGAGTCAAGCTTTTTAATGGCTTAAAGGTTAAGGAGGATTTGATGCTGATGAGTTTAAAAATGCTTAACTTTCTGCTTGGTTTAACCCTTGTGTGACAGATACGCTGCTGCACACTCACTGATAACATTAAAATGCAACGCACGCACGCACGCACGCACGCACGCACGCACGCACACACACACACACACACACACCCCATATTACGATTTATTTTTCCTTATTTTTTACGAGACCGTTTGTTGTTTTTAATGTTCTGCCAAATTCCATGTAATCCTTTGACAGATATAAACATGGTTTCTCTGAGGTTGTGAATCTGAGCACGTCTTTGAAAGCACTTTAATCTCAGCTCTGTATTCTGGAGGAAACGCTGATGCTGATACTTTTAATGAAATAAAGAAATCTCACTACTTCTCCTGCTGCTGTTTGGCAAATGCATGTTCTGCCCAATTAAATGATTTCACAGTTTAATCATTTCCCAATTAAATACTTTTACAGATATGGAAGCGGTAAGTAACCTTCCCTAAAACGCCCTGGACGACGCTCCGCGCATCCCAGACTCTTCTCCCTTCCCTAAAACACCCCGGACGACGCTCCACGAGTCCCAGACTCTTCTCCCTTCCCTAAAACGCCCTGGACGACGCTCCACGCGTCCCAGACTCTTCTCCCTTCCCTAAAACACCCCGGACGACGCTCCACGCGTCCCAGACTCTTCTCCCTTCCCTAAAACACCCCGGACGACGCTCCACGCGTCCCAGACTCTTCTCCCTTCCCTAAAACACAGATCAAGTCAAACCATGACTAGTCAGATCTGGCCTAGAATATGATTTCAACCAACATAAATCCAAATCAAACTAAAAAGTCCATATGAGGTCCTGGTAATGACGTCAAGATCATCCCCATATGGGCTGTGATCTGGCCTGGTTCTGAACGTCACCGGAGTCATCTGAGGACGTTATCATAACGTCATCATGACGTCATTTGGCTTGCAGGGTATAGTTTCAACGTAAAAACGTTTTTCTATAATTTCTACTGTTAGACTGATGATAGAGTTTTGAAATGAAGGGATTTATAAATGCATCATTTACCATTTTACCATCTTACAATCTCTATGCCTTGTGTTGTCCTTGACTACTGTAAATCACTCTGGATTAAGAGCGTCTGATAAAAGCTTACACTGTAATGTACTAAGCGATCGTACTACAGTATACTTTGACATCCCGACATCCATAGTACCTTAAAATTCTGCCCAATTAAATCATGCTGTCCAATGAAATGTTGTTGCAGCTAAACTAGAAATGGAAACTCTAATAGGGAGCCAGTCAGAGAGGGGGAATCTATTAATAATACCAGTTGGTATTGTGTTTTATATTGTTATTGTTGATTAGTCACCTTTACAACCACATGTACAGGTACAGCATGTAAGCATCGGACATCTGTGTGTGTGTGTGTGTGTGTGTGTGTGTGTGTGTGTGTGTGTGTGTGTGTGTGTGTGTGTGTGTGTGTGTGTGTACTTGTTTGATGGTTAGAGTCAGATGTCCAAAACATCTTTTTTTTCTCAGGATTCAAATTGACCTTTTTGTTTTAATTGCATACAAACGGAAGATCTGCAAGCTCACCATGTCCAAGGTGGTGTGAGCTTGCAGATCTGTTATGTTTTTCATTAAATGAATTGAGTACAAAGGACCCCGAAGTAAACCAGTCTTCTTGGGTTTAAATCCTACCTTGTATCTGAACTGTACCGTCCTGTGACAACAGGGGTGATCGATATACATTTTGGTACGATATGCATCACGATACAAAACAATTCCATACAGATTATTTGCATTGTAAAACGATACGATACGATACGATACGATACGATACGATACGATACAAAGCCAAACAGTACAATGTTTTGCTGTTTGCATATCGATATATTAGATCCGTTTTCCACGGGACAGAAGCGATATAATGAGATTCCAGAGATGTTGTGTTTTTTAATGGTGATGTTTTGTTTCAACAACAAGATTCCAGACATAAAATAATAAGAGTCCATCTGGTCTCCAGTCC
>NC_137825.1:2605935-2617558 GCF_963921795.1 Nannobrachium achirus | reverse complement strand
GGTTATTGAAAAAACACGGCCTGCTCATGTATTAGGAGGGTAATATGAGTCACCAGAAAATAAATAATGGTGTTGTTTTAATGAATCTATCATGGTTAAAATGAAGTTTGAAGTTACAATGGGTGTGTGTGGGGAGAGGCCCTGGGCCTGGAGGGCCTGGTAACATTTACATCAAATATCTAAATATTGAATCAAGCAAATTAAAATCTGTTCAGGGTGTTCATAAAAGCCTGATTAGACGATAAAATGACCAAAAGTTATTTTAAAAGTGAAATATCCCTTTAAGGATTGCCATCCAGCCGTCCATTGAATTGCATTCATCCTGGCTGCAGACAAATGGATCTCTGCTTCTTTTCCCATATCGCGTGTTTGGTCAAACCGTAGAGCAGTGTTTCCTATGGACCATAGAGCAGTGAAGTTTGACGTCATTTACACATCCTACCTGTTCGCCGTTTTCTTCCCCTGCATTCTGAATTCCCATAGACTTTTTTTTCCTTCATATCGCGTCATATAAGAACTGTGTTCCCCAACATAAACAAATGATCTCAGTGGTTTGACTCATATGGATATGAAGAATCAACTGATGGTGAGAAAACACAATGTTACTGTCACCTAATAGTTACATTTTCACCAGAAACAGACTGATCAAATATGAGTGACTGACTGACTATCATAAACCATACAGAGCCTCCTCCCCAACAATATCGCAAAGACCGTTTGTTTATTTTTGGACCACAATGCTTATATGAGACGGTTTTAAGATGACTCAATGTTATTCTCCATAGAGAAATTTCTTCCGTGAACCGGGGGATGAGCGAGTGACGTCATGACTGTACTGCTCTATAAGCTTACGCACGGATCATCATGACTGTACTGCTCTATAAGCTTACGCACGGATCATCATGACTGTACTGCTCTATAAGCTTACGCACGGATCATCATGACTGTACTGCTCTATAAGCTTACGCACGGATCATCATGACTGTACTGCTCTATAAGCTTACGCACGGATCATCATGACTGTACTGCTCTATAAGCTTACGCACGGATCATCATGACTGTACTGCTCTATAAGCTTACGCACGGATCATCATGACTGTACTGCTCTATAAGCTTACGCACGGATCATCATGACTGTACTGCTCTATAAGCTTACGCACGGATCATCATGACTGTACTGCTCTATAAGCTTACGCACGGATCATCATGACTGTACTGCTCTATAAGCTTACGCACGGATCATCATGACTGTACTGCTCTATAAGCTTACGCACGGATCATCATGACTGTACTGCTCTATAAGCTTACGCACGGATCATCATGACTGTACTGCTCTATAAGCTTACGCACGGATCATCATGACTGTACTGCTCTATAAGCTTACGCACGGATCATCATGACTGTACTGCTCTATAAGCTTACGCACGGATCATCATGACTGTACTGCTCTATAAGCTTACGCACGGATCATCATGACTGTACTGCTCTATAAGCTTACGCACGGATCATCATGACTGTACTGCTCTATAAGCTTACGCACGGATCATCATGACTGTACTGCTCTATAAGCTTACGCACGGATCATCATGACTGTACTGCTCTATAAGCTTACGCACGGATCATCATGACTGTACTGCTCTATAAGCTTACGCACGGATCATCATGACTGTACTGCTCTATAAGCTTACGCACGGATCATCATGACTGTACTGCTCTATAAAGCTTACGCACGGATCATCATGACTGTACTGCTCTATAAGCTTACGCACGGATCATCATGACTGTACTGCTCTATAAGCTTACCGCACGGATCATCATGACTGTACTGCTCTATAAGCTTACGCACGGATCATCATGACTGTACTGCTCTATAAGCTTACGCACGGATCATCATGACTGTACTGCTCTATAAGCTTACGCACGGATCATCATGACTGTACTGCTCTATAAGCTTACGCACGGATCATCATGACTGTACTGCTCTATAAGGCTTACGCACGGATCATCATGACTGTACTGCTCTATAAGCTTACGCACGGATCATCATGACTGTACTGCTCTATAAGCTTACGCACGGATCATCATGGACTGTACTGCTCTATAAGCTTACGCACGGATCATCAGGACTGTACTGAAAAGATGTTTGTCGGTCGTCCGCGGGGACATAATGGACACATGGTGTGTACACAGAGTGCTCGAAAACCAAGTAAAACCAATAGGAAAAGGCCTTGGCAGTTAATCTACATTAGTTATGGCAAAACTATTGACCTTATTCACACATGGATGTGGGAACGCATTGGTTTCTATGCAGCGAAAATTAAGCTTTTTTTGCCCTCATAATGGGTGTTCGCCATCATTGTTTACTGGTAAATTGGAATGCTATTGGCTACCAATGGTCACATGCAACCGCAGGGATACTTGGGGTAAATGTGCTGAGCTTGCGAAAATAAAGCACACGAAGAAGAATCATCACAAGCCTATGATCACAAGCCCCTCCTACAGCATACCCTGCTTTAACATCAAATATAACATAAATTGGACCATATTTTCACAAAACACATATCATGGTGATTGAAACGAGGGCTTTAAACTAGCGACAGGAACCATGAAGTATTTATGACAATGTTTATTAAGCTAAGAAGATCTAATGTAAAAGTTCGGGGGGAAATGAATGGAATCTATGGAGAACATGTTGCTTCTGGTAACAGAACAGCACAACTAGCGGCCAATCATAGGAACTTTCAGTTCCGTGTTTGCTTCATTTTAAATCCGGCCAACTGGACCCCTGGTTGCCTCCCCATGTGGTCATGTGATCCAAGATGGCCGCGGTGTGAATATGGTCAATGGCAGTCTAAGTGTTAAATACAGTACTTGAGTAAATTAGTTACTTTACACCAGTCTGAGCATGCAGAAGGAAAAGCCTCTTAAGCCCCTTTTCCACTGACACGGCCCAACACCACACCACTCCACACCGACCACTTGTGCCAGGTTTTTCCACTACAAGGACCTGGGTAGAGTGGTTGTGAAAACTACAACGTGGTAACTAAAAAGTATCCACTCCAGAGTAGGTTCTGAGCGAGGCAAACAGGGCCAAACACATATAGTTGTAATACATGATAATAGATTCTATTGTGTTATAACCACTATTATAATCTATTATAGTGTATTACAATTATCATACATTATAATACATTATAATTATTTATAGTGTATCATAATCACAGTTATACTGGTAATCCATTATAGTGTATTATAATTAGGAGAGTTGTAATACAAATTTATATTGTATTCTACCACTTTTTCTAGTCACGTGTTCAAATACTGGATTGTGATTGGCTTAAAACAGTAGTAAATGAGGCCACAATAGCCGGATGTGTGAAATGCCCGGATGTACATGCAAATGAGGCACATTTCCGAGATCAATACGCGATGAACGCATCCGGGGACTTCAGGAGGGAGTCGGAACCCTATGGTCGGAACACCTTTCCCCCCACCAACAAATGACGGTCGCAGCGGTCCTTTGTTTACTAACGTGCGTACTATCGTCGCCGATTTATTTGGATCCAATGCAATCCGCCAACTTTAAAGCCCCTTTTCTCTGAACCTATGCCTTTCTGGAAGCGAACAGCCTCTATTTACGGCCGGAACGGTGCTTTTAACTGACGTTAGCTTAGCTGTAAGCTAGGCGACCGAGTATTTCCCGGTGAATCTGTGCGCAAAGGTGGGGGCTTGGGAGTGTGGGGGTCTGGGGGACACGCACCACCACTGACTATTGCTGATGATGGAGAGGTTCTATAGCTTAGCCTTTATGTATTGAAAATGAGAGGCACTCTTGCCGATTTAGTAAGAGACCCGTCTCCAATTGCAAGATATTTAAAAGTTATTTGGGGCCATGATGATGATGATATCCTTTTCTTCCCACAACTAGACTAAGGATTTTATATTGTCTGTGTTATTGTTTACAACCACTGAACCACAATTATTCACGTGTGGCAAGATTCACTCGTTTTTAGTAGGCTATATAGTGTAGGCTTAGAAGAAGCCTTTTCAGAAGTTAATTTAATGATTTCCATTTAATGATTTCATTTATCCTCATCTAATGCACCGTATGCACGCTGTTTAAAGGCCGTGTAGGCTTTTCAGAAGTTAATTGAATGTTTTCCATTTGCGCTAATGCACGCAACTGTTTTCGCCAGGTTTTAGGTCTTATTTTAGTTGTTTCTCATAAGCTCGCAACCCTCCTTGCCCATCGGCCCCCCACCTTTGCGCACAGATTCACCGGGAAATACTCGGTCGCGTAAGCTAGACATCTGTCTCAGCATGGAGTTGGCGCCATCTGGTGGTGAGTAGAAGATGTTGTTTGTGGCACTATTTGTTGTTATGGCGGAAGTTTTTATAGGCAATAATGATTGTAACTTAAGATCCTTGCAAGTTACAACTATGTGTTTTCTTTCATGTATATGGGAAAAAGTGGTAGAAAAGCTATTTACCACTCGGGGTCGGACATTATGCTCTGATAATGTCCTGTGTTAGGGGGTTATCGGACTCGGCTTCGCCTCGTCCGATCACCCCCTAACACAGGACATATCAGAGCATAATGTCCTCTCACTCGGGGTAAATTGCTTACTTATAATCACAGTGAAAAGGGTAAATTTGTTTCTTACTGATAGGGGTACTTTTGTGTAATGGAAAATGTAGATGTTTTTATGTGGTGTGGTGTGGTGTGGTGTGGTGTGGTGTGGTTGTGGTGTGGTGCGGTGTGGTGCTAATGCTGCAGTGGAAAGGGGGCTTTATAGTCCTAGTCCTCCTAGTCTCTTCTTCTCTCATGGTATTGTGATTGTGTCCTCTCTCTTCTCTCTCTCTCTCTCTCTCTTCCTCTGTGGTGTGCTGGAGGAGGTGATTATCATTTCACTCACGTCCACACACAGTTCAGCCTTTTATAGATGAGGAGAGGAGAGGAGAGGAGAGGAGAGGAGAGGAGAGGAGAGGAGAGAGAGAGAGAGAGAGAGGGGGATGGGATAGAAAGACAAGCAAGGAGGGAGAGAGACAGAGAGAGAGATCCCCCCCCCCCTCTCCTCTCCCTCCCTCTCTCTCTCTCTCTCTCTCTCTCTCCAACACAGCCACCCACTCGAGTCACTTCACCAAATCCACTTCACAGCGCGTTGGATACCCCAGACGCACACACACACACACACGACACACACACAACACACACACACACACACACACACACACACACACACACACACACACACACACAGCTACACGTGCGCCTGTTGGATCAATTTCTATCTGTTGAGAGAATGGAGGGGGAAAACATGCACACGACAGCAGAGTTTATACACTCACTGTCCAGCGACGTCACAGTGTGTGTGTGTGTGTGTGTGTTGTGTGTGTGTGTGTGTGTTGTGTGTGTGTGTGTGTGTGTGTGTGTGTGTGTGTGTGCGCGTGCGTTGCGTGTGTGCGTGCGTGTGTGTGTGCAACAAGCCTTCAGCCAGCTCCTATCATGCCCAGATTAAGCCAAAAAGACTGATAAACATAAAGGCTAATATCGATATCGATCAGAATCAATGCTGCTTCATCGTTAGTTGTTGCGATGATTCAATTGACACACAGTGATTGATTTACACAATGGATTGATTGACAGCTGCCGGGGTCTCTCCTTCTTCTCTTCTGCCTACAACAGCATGTTTCTCAACATAGGGTTGGAGGGACCCTGTAGGTTGAGTTCATGTTTCTCAACATAGGGTTGGAGGACCCTGTAGGTTGAGTTCATGTTTCTCAACATAGGGTTGGAGGACCCTGTAGGTTGACTTCATGTTTCTCAACCTAGGGTTGGAGGACCCTGTAGGCTGAGTTCATGTATTACTGTGGTCTCACTGAAATATCAGACCAGTCTGTTCTCCCAAATCTGGGGTCGGCAACCCAAAATGTTGAAAGAGCCATATTGGACAAAAAAAATAACTAAAAACGAATCTGTCTGGAGCCGCAAAAAATGTAAATCCTTATATAAGCCTTATAATGAAGGCAACACATGCTGTAAGTTCCTATATTATATTAGCCTACTACCAAAATGACTAAGTAGGCTACAAAATACAAATACATAATGAGCTTTCATGATTAAATGTTTATTTTCCCTGCAGCGCATCCTGGAGGGAATGTTGAAATGTAATATTTATTCTACACATTTTTACAGCTTTGGAAACGTTAAGAATGTTTGTGTCATGTCTGTCCTCCTACAGAAAACATATTAAATCAAAAAATATATTTTTCCATTTTCTTACATTCTTTAAAAAGCTCCAGGGAGCCACTAGGGCGGCGCTAAAGAGCTGCATGCGGCTCTAAAGCATGGGTTCCTCCAAACTGGCAGACAGTACAAGGGCAGGACTTTTAGCCAATGAGGGAACAGCATTCTTGGTGACATCACCACCAACAAGTGTGACCTGATATAAATAACAACAACACCCATGTGAAATGTTTTATAGTTTCTGAAATATTTTAACTTTAACGTGGGACGTGCACGCATCGCGCACGATCTGTGTACCAGTGTTGCAGACCGGACCACAGCTTTCGAAAAAAAAAACAATCCCATTGGAAAAAGACATATCCGTTGTCAGGCTGTATCAGTCACTGTTTACAGAAAAACTCATGTAAAGGCAGAGCTGTGCGCTATGGTCCTGCGAGGGCACGTCGCGCACATAGCAGACGATATGTGCGCAGATAATATGCCAGGGCGGTACAAGAATCAAACAGCCTCTAGGAAATATACGCGCGGATACAATTAGGAGGCGGCCTAAAGAGTCAGAATCGGCTATATACAGCGATCATACTTTTAATCGTTTCATTATGATTAAAGCTAATTAAATTTCCGGGATCTACGGCATGGCAGCGCGGTACAGCGTGAAATCTCCGGTTTCGACGGGGATCGCAGGAAATGAGTTAAGCTCCCGATGTATCTCCAAAGGGGGGGGGGGGGGGTGGGGGGGGACACCAATGTAGCTTACAGATATACCAGTTATAATAAAAATACATAAAATAAAATAAAATAAACACTTTTGGGGCAGCAAGGCGCCTCTCCCAACTGAACAAACTAACAAGAATAAATACTCTTTTGCACCCTGTTCTGTTCCTCATCCGCTGAACTTAAATGCACCTAAATGGGGGATACCCGCGCACGTAGAGGCAACCTAAAAGTCGTAACACATTCTCAGCTGCGCTCACTCACACACACATCCTTGATTTCATTGGGACGATTCAAAAATCTGCTCACAAACCTTATTGTTTTTGATTGTCATTGTTTTAATTAAGTTGTCTGTTTTATTGTTTTTGTCCTGCTTATGGTTTTGTATAACATAACTTGTTTTGCTGCTGTTCTTACTTTTACTATTATTGTTGTTGCTTGTTCTTATTGGAATCTCGGCATTCTTGAAAATGAGGGCCTGCCCTCAATGTATTCCCGAGAAATAAATAAAGGTTGAATGAATGAAAACACACCACACACACACACACACACACACACACACACACACACACACACACACACACACACACGACACACACACACACACACACACACACACACACACACACAGATGCAGTCTGCCTGTGTGAGGAAGCTAGCGGCCAATCGCAGTTTGTTTTGATCCGTTCCCCCGTCCATATCATAGAGAGGTAATAGTAGCGTCCGTGCCTTTGGCCTGCGAGCGTGTTAAACTTTAAGTCTGCGACGGCAGGGTGTAAACGTGGTGGAGCTGCTATTCTCATGGAGTTGTGGATCATTTGGAAACTGTGACCTGACTTTGACCACTGAATGGACCCTTTGTCAAGTCCCGCCCGTGGTTGTGCCCCTCTTCGACCCATTGGTTGCTGTGTCTTGGTTGGACAAAAATCCTGTCTCTCAGTAGTGACTGGGTGGGCATATCATGTTTTTTTACTCCAAAAATTATGTTTTAGCAAATTCAAATAAACAACCATAAGGCGGAACCAAGGCAGAAAGAGCCTGCTGGTTGGTCAGTCAGGGACCAACCAGAAGCCTCCTGGTTGGTCTGTGCAAATGAAGCTTTTTTTTGGCCGTTGTACGAGTGACGCCAATCATTGTAGAAATCAACATTTATTGGTAGAATGATACCATCTCGAATGCTATTGGCTGCCAGCGGTCACGTGCAACCGCAGGGATACATGGGATATTATTGTCTTGAGCTTGCTGAAAATAAAGCACATGAAAAAGAATCATCACAAGCCCCTCCTACAGCATACCCTGCTTTGACATCAAATATAACATAGATTGGACCATATTTTCACAAAACTCATGGTGATTGAAACAAGGCTTTAAAACTAGCGACAGGAACCATGAAGTATTTATGACCATGTTTATTAAGGAGGAAAGAAAATGAAATGTAAAGTTCCGGGGGAAATGAATGGAATCCTATGGAGAACATGTTGCTTCTGGTACAGAACAGCGCAACTAGCGGCCAATCATAGGAACTTTCAGTTCCGTGTTTGCTTCATTTTAAATCGGGACTACGACACCCTTGGTCTGTAGTCTAAACCAGTGGTCCTCCCACATTGGACCCCCATGTTTTCTGTACCAGGGACCCCCAATCTGCCAGGGACCCCATTATTTCCCCAGTGCCAGCATGCTGTAACCCTGGGCTCTGCTCTCCCTCTGCCAACCTGGGGCAGAGCCCTGAACTGAGCTCATGCTTCCTTCAGTGCACGAGGAGCGAGCAGGCCGCTTCTTATCACCCGACAGGGGGGAGGAGGTTCTTGCAGTAGGACGTAGCGCATCTGACACCCGTAGCCAATCAGGGACCAGCATTTCTGGTGACATCAACAAGTGCGACCTGATATAAATAACAACCACCTATAGGGTGCTGCCGCGGAGGAGAGAACACGCCCCCAGCGCCCACAGCGACCCCAGTGTCCCCCCGCGGGAATCGAACCCAGGACCTTCTAGCTGTGAGGCCACAGCACTATACCGTGAACACAGGTTTACTCTTTTATTTGAGGACCCCCGTCATATCTCGGTATTCATGCCAAATATTTCGATATCGATACGATATTACCGTACAAATTTCATGTTCAATATTTTAAGTGTTGCAACAGTGAAACATAAGCATTATTCAAAAAAACTGCATAATAACAACAAGTCAATATCACTGTTGATTTTAAGTGCTATCGGGTTCACACACTTGTTATTTGATATTCTAATTGCAACCGCCAGGTCGAAGTTACTATCTAAACCTCCACCGGTCAGTCTGTCTGTCTGTCAGTCAGTCAGTCAGTCTGTCCGTCCGTCACGTCACACTTTTCCATTCTCATATTTCCGCCACCGTTGCCCCGATCCGTGCCAACTTTGCACACACACTCCTTGGCTGCTAAACCACAACCTCCACCCCTCATTTATCACATGGCCCTCTCTAGCGCCACCATGAGGCCGATTCTTGCAAAACACATTTTTGGACACTGCTCTTACAGAGTTTGCCCTAAAATCACGCAAAGCGCTAACACAGTGTCTCTAAAGTCATGTCATCAACATGGATCTGTCCCATTTCCCATATTCCCTCCTGATTGGCTGCCATTGCCTTCTAAAGTGTGTGTGTATGTGACCTGACGGTTGCTTATCTCCCGATTTAGGGAGTCTTACTGGTTGTAGCGAAAGGCAACAATATGGGCAACGATATGGCGATAATATTATCACCCAGGGTGATATATGCGACATTGTTGCCTTCTACGACACTGACATCGCCTATGATAACGATATATCGTGCAGTAAAAACGTGAAGAACAACAAGCTTCACAGGTGAACTTGTAGATCTAACGCCTACAGATCTAATCAGAGCAGCAAAGCAACTCAACAGAGAGAGGAGGGGTTTTCATTAATAAGTGCTTAAACAGATCTGACAACCATGTCACGTCTCCCATAAACACACGCACGCACGCACGCACGCACACTCACCGATGTGGATGATAGAGTCTCCCGTGGCCGTGTTGCATGGCTGTAAAATCCACAGGGGAAAAATCCACAGAAACACCGACACGTCCCATAGTGTGTCTGTCCGGTACCACCGCACCGCAGCGCACCGCCGGACCACCAGGGGACCCCCGCCGGACCACCGCCGGACCACCGCCGGACCTCCGGTACACTAGAGCTCCACTCCTGGTCCGCTGTGCGTGCGCTACTGGCCGCTACATCCAACTGGAGCCTCCTCTCCTCTCCTCTCCTCTTGGGTTCGGTTCGATTTTAGGGAAACAAAGTACCGGTTTCTCCTCCTCCCTAAGAAGCGGTTTAATTCCACCCGCAGAGTGTTGTCGGCAGCGACACCATAATAACATACAGACGCTTCAACGATCCATGGGATGGCAGTCAGCGGAGAGCAGAGCGCCGCAGAGCCGACGATGAGGCTTCCTCCTCCGGTTGGAATGCTGCCGAGGAGCCGCTGAGATCAACACCCTCCCCCTCTCCTCTCCTCTCCTCTCCTCTGAGAGAGACGCACACCGCGCGCGGACAGGCACGCACGCACCCACACACAAACGCTCTCTCTCTCTGGACCCACGTGACTGCAGTGACTCTCTCTCCACTCCGCCAGTGGAAGGACTGACTGACCAGAGAGAGAGAGAGAGAGAGAGAGAGAGAGAGAGAGAGAGAGAGGATCAGGATTAGTTACTTCGTTTGTAGGGTTCGTTGACAACTTAACGGAGCAGTGGCACCGCGTGCACAGACACACGCGCACGCATACGCACACACGCACACACACACAGCACATACACACACACACACACACACACACACACACACACACACCACACACACACACACACACACACACACGACACACACACACACACACACACACACACACACACACACACACACACACACACACACACACAGAGCAGTATGTTTATCAGGGTTCAGAGGGTTCTCTCCAGTCCACAGACAGAAGAACTGATCTGTTAGTCTTCACTGTACAACTAAAGGGTGTTTCAGAATGGAGTCGGACGGAGATGCCCTTTACTTTAATAGTCGTGACTGTGTCATCTTTTCAGCACTGCCATGGAGTGGACAGCTCCCCTGTCTGTCTGACTGACACCTTTTCAGCACCAACTGATACGGACTAGTCTGGCAGCCAAGGGCCTTTTATGGCTGAAGTGTTGACATTTGTATAAAGTATTTATTTATTACTTGCACCAGCAGAGCGCACAAGTACTGCGATCGGCGTGGTGTGTAGATGTCCTGCTTTGTTTAAAGGTGATACACCATGCATTTAAAAAGTATTTATGTCATATTGTTTATGTCCCAAAAAACGTTTTTCAAAAGGTTTGAGGCTAAATTACCACTCCTGAATAGAGAGCCTCTCTCATTTTTGAATGGCTCTCAGAGCATTTTCAGCTGCAGTACCAACTTTGGCCTGAACTACGCCCCCTCTTTTTGAAAAAGAAAAAATCTGGATAGCCTGTTTTGAGAACCCGTGGGATACTTTTAACCTTCGCCTTCTCAAAACCAGAGAAAGACACAAACGGTCAGAAATGGGACTTTGTGAGGATAGAAGGTGCTAGTGGGACCCCAAAAAAAGGTTTTAAAATAGGAAAAGTGAAATTTCATGGTGTATCACCTTTAAGC
>NC_137825.1:2598435-2600935 GCF_963921795.1 Nannobrachium achirus | reverse complement strand
CCTGAAAAACCACTTACAGGCTGCAGCCGTTCGCAACTGGTAAAAAAAAACTAACCTAGCCCAACCCTACCCTCCCCTGCCCCTTCTTTGTATATACTTACTGTTTGTTTAGACTTACTGTTTTCTTTTTGTTTGTTCTCTCATTTTATTTTATTTACATATCTATTGCATAGTACTGTGTTCTATTCGTCTGTCATTCAATGTTATATGAGATACTTTAATGGTTTCCTGTGGAAATAAGCTTAGTCTTTTCATGGATCTCTTTTTAGTAGACCTTGTACCAGTGAACTTCAATCAATCAATCAATCAAAACACGGCCTGCTCACATATTAGGAGGGTAGTGAGTCACCAGAAAAAAAAATTGTGTTTTTAATGAATCTATCATGGTTAAATTGGAGTTTGAAGTTACAATGGGTGTGTATGTGGAGAGGCCCTGAGCCTGGGGGGGGCAGATAACATTTACATCAAATATCTAAATATTGAATCAAGCAAATTAAAATCTGTTCATAAAAGCCTGATTAGATGATAAAATGACCAAAAGCTTTTTTGAAAGTGAAATATCCCTTTAAGTAAAAGTTCAGAATTCAAAATCTACTTGAGCAGTTAGTATTAAGGCATTTTGCAGAATGTCCCATTTCAAGTTTTCAAATGTATACAAATCCTTTGAAAATAGCAGATCTACAAACTCTCAATGCGTCTCATTGCGACACATTGTGAGGTTGTAGATCAGCTATTACATCATACACGGTGAAGTGGTCTCAGCAGCACCAACAGCTACTCGTAGCGACCAGGGGCGTCAATTGGGTATGGCAGGGGTATGCAGCTGCAAAGTTACTTTTAAATATAAATCCATGAATGTCTCTTTGTCTATCTGTGCTGGTTATTATGTTGTTAAATTACAGTAAAATAACTAGAAATGCAACATTTTACAAAATGTTCACTTTAACAAGGTATTATAATTATATTCTCCACACTTGACAAAATGGTATATTCCCAGGTTCCGTTGAGTCTTGCTCAGGGACTCTTTGACATTAACTCAACCTGCAAAGCATTCAATCAGCCATATCGTCACAAGCCTACGATCACAAGCCCCTCCTACAGCACACCCTGCTTTAACATCAATTATAACATAAATGGGACCAAATTTTCACAAAACGCTTATCATGGTGATTGAAACAAGGCTTTAAACTAGCGACAGGAACCATAAAGTATTTATGACCATGTTTATTAAGGTAAGAAAATCAAATGTAAAAGTCTGGGGGAAATGAATGGAATCCTATGGAGAACATGTTGCTTCTGGTACCAGAACAGCACAACTAGCGGCTGGACCCCTGGTCCTGATCCAGGCCTGGAGAAACAGTGGGTTGGATGTTGACTTCACAGTCTGTGACCTGTGGGTCGGGACCAGGGGGGGTCCCCAAATGATGTTGGGGGGTCCCCAGATGATTAACTTCATGTGCAACATTGTTTTCTCACTCAACAGTAAACAAACCAACATACAGTTTGAGTCTATATGCACATTTCAAAGGTGACAATTTAAGGACTTTTCAATGATTAAAAGGACATTAAACATTGGCCAAATTGTCACCAAGAACCATCCCCATCAGCTAGGGGTGTAACGATATAGTAACTGTATCGAAATATCATTTTTAACTTAAAAAATCGAAGTATATCGAAATGAAAACAGCTAAAATCTAATCGTATCATTTTATTTTGTATTGTATCGAATCGGCAGTGCAAAGAATCGATTGTATCGATACTACCTACTTACTTGGGCATTGTATTTAGCATTTTTAAGAAGAAAAAACTAAAAGGAGGGGTTTAATTACTTTTCCTTTCCATATAGCTACACTGGTCTATGGATAAATGTATGTAATCTCTGGGTTCGTGTCAAGGTGCAGGTTTGTCAATATACAATGTCCATGTATTTGGCAGATAATCACTGTGTTTACTTATTTATATCCATAATAATACATGTTTCCCTTAAAAACCTGCACTATCCACACCTTTCACCAGTGTTGGGCAATATTACTTAGGAGAGTAATCGTTACATATTACTTATTACTCCTTGGAAAAAGTAATAATATTATATTACTTATTACTTGGAATCAAGAGTAATATATAATATATTAAGTTGTATTACTTACTTCTTTACTTATTTCTTTTTTCTTTTTTTTTTACTCCGCAAAAGAAAAGAGATGTAGGGTACAACGACACAATCTGTTAGCCAGCTCCTTTTAGAACATAATCTAATTTATTGTAAAAATAAGTCTCCAATCAGCCAAACATGTTATTTGACAGTGCATTTACAAGCCTAATACAAATTTAAAACTGTCAGTAATTTTGACCCTATAGGCTCTGTATGGTCTTTCCCTCAGGCTCAGAATAAAGGGATATAGTCAGAAAGCAGCCTACTTTATTAGGAGTATCTGTAAATTGAAAAACAATCCAGCACCACAGAGATGAAGAGAAACTACTTCTCCCTGTGTGTGAGATACGG
>NC_137825.1:2570935-2588435 GCF_963921795.1 Nannobrachium achirus | reverse complement strand
TTTAGAGTAAGGGTTATGCCTCATTCACACTACGAAAAGCCAAGCTAATGGTTTGCTTGGTAATTCAATGTATTCTCTATGCAAACCAGCTTTTAAAATTTCCAAGCTGGAAAAAAAGCTTTGAAAGTTTTAAAGCTGGTTTGCATAGAGAATACATTGAATTACCAAGCAAACCATTAGCCTGGCTTTTCGTAGTGTGAATGAGGCATTAGGGTTAGGGTTAGGAGCCTCTCGCGGTTGTCACTAATATAAAGGCGACGCCAGCCAATGACGTCTTCTCCGGGACTAGGCATAATGCGGCTCTCTTTAGCTATTTTACTGTACTAGAAGCTCGGGCGGCCCAGCGTCTAGTCGGCGACCTGGCCAACTCGGAACAATGTAAATAGGGAATGAATGCCCCGCCCTTTAATGCAAACCCCATTATACCTGTTTTCATAGGACCCGTTTTGACCATCTGTCTGCCTGTGTCCATTTTATGTCCATATATGGAGATCACTGCAGTTATAGTTCTGGGTCCATTTTATGCCCATATATGGAGATATCTGTCTATCTGCGTCCATTTTATGCCCATATATGGAGTATCTGTCTGTGCCTCCAACTGTGTTGCAGACACAGTGCCGGTTCCCCCTTTAATGCAAACCTCATTATACCTGTTGTCATAGGACCCGTTTTGAACATCTGTTTGCCTGTGTCCATTTATGCCCATATATGGAGATATCTGTATCTGTCTGTCTGCGTCCATTTTATGCCCATATATGGAGATCTTTGACCATCTGTTTGCCTCTGTCCATTTATGTCCATATATGGAGATATCTGTATCTGTCTGTCTGCAATCCATTTTATGCCCATATATGGGGGCATTCATTTTATGCCCATATATGGAGAACGCGCGTGCCCGTGGGACGAACGGTTCTCGAGATACGCGGATTACATACATACATACACACTCACAGAGATTTTTTGTTGACTCATGTGGCGTACGTGATGTCAGAGCCTTTTATGAAGTGATGTCACAATGAGTCAGAGCTTTCGCCGATTTCCTCCGGAACAGCCTGATGTCAACAATCAACCCCGCATAAGGAGATTCCGAACGTTTCGCGCCGGTTCGGGAAAACCGCGCGTCGGGTCGGGTCGAGACCCGGCACTGCACTCCGTGCCGCGGCGGGGAACGCGCGTGCCGAATCTGAAGCCGGTGGGACGAACGGTTCTCGAGATACGCGGATTACAGACAGACAGACAGACAGACAGACAGACACACACGCAGAGACTTCTCGCATTTATAGATAGATGCTTATTACCATGCATAGATTCAGGTGTCACAGCTCGTGTTGCCATGTCTGCTTATTGTATGCAACGTTTGGCTTGTTATTCTGTGAAGGCTTGTAAATATGTTGTTTCTCTGAAAGATCACCAGGAAACCATTTTTGTCTTGTTTTATAAAAGACGTGTTTGCTATTTTCTTTGTTCCAAAAGAAGAAACATCGTCATTTCATCATTAATCATTCCATGACAATCTTTTTGTTTCAATGAGGTTTGGCCTTATGGATGGAAATGTGACTGTTTTCTGTGTTTCCTTAATGTTTAGACTACTCATGTAGTGTGTTACAAAATCAGTGTGTCTGAACGTCCAAAATGGGACCGTCATATTTAGTTTGCGGCCCTTCTTGGACTTTTGGTATTTTGCTGAAAGGCCCCTGAGCCATGTTAAGATGAGTACACTGACCGTCACAGGTTGATCTAGAGCAAATTTGATGATGGTGAGGGCCACTATATTTACACCTTCACTCCAGAGGGCCACTATATTTCCACCTTCACTCCAGAGGGCCACTATATTTCCATCTTCACTCCAGAGGGCCACTATATTTCCATCTTCACTCCAGAGGGCCACTATATTTCCACCTTCACTCCAGAGGGCCACTATATTTCCACCTTCACTCCAGAGGGCCACTATATTTCCACCTTCACTCCAGAGGGCCACTATATTTCCACCTTCACTCCAGAGGGCCACTATATTTCCACCTTCACTCCAGAGGGCCACTATATTTCCACCTTCACTCCAGAGGGCCACTATATTTCCATCTTCACTCCAGAGGGCCACTATATTTCCATCTTCACTCCAGAGGGCCACTATATTTCCACCTTCACTCCAGAGGGCCACTATATTTCCACCTTCACTCCAGAGGGCCACTATATTTCCACCTTCACTCCAGAGGGCCACTATATTTCCACCTTCACTCCAGAGGGCCACTATATTTCCACCTTCACTCCAGAGGGCCACTATATTTCCACCTTCACTCCAGAGGGCCACTATATTTCCACCTTCACTCCAGAGGACCACTATATTTCCACCTTCACTCCAGAGGGCCACCGTATTTCCACCTTCACTCCAGAGGGCCACTATATTTCCACCTTCACTCCAGAGGGCCACCGTATTTCCACCTTCACTCCAGAGGGCCACTATATTTCCACCTTCACTCCAGAGGGCCACCATATTTCCACCTTCACTCCAGAGGGCCACCATATTTCCACCTTCACTCCAGAGGGCCACTATATTTCCACCTTGACTCCAGAGGGCCACTATATTTCCACCTTCACTCCAGAGGACCACTATATTTCCACCTTGACTCCAGAGGGCCACCATATTTCCACCTTCACTCCAGAGGGCCACTATATTTCCACCTTCACTCCAGAGGGCCACTATATTTCCCACCTTCACTCCAGAGGACCACTATATTTCCACCTTCACTCCAGAGGGCCACTATATTTCCACCTTCACTCCAGAGGACCACTATATTTCCACCTTCACTCCAGAGGACCACTATATTTCCACCTTCACTCCAGAGGGCCACTATATTTCCACCTTCACTCCAGAGGACCACTATATTTCAACCTTCACTCCAGAGGGCCACTATATTTCCACCTTCACTCCAGAGGACCACTATATTTCAACCTTCACTCCAGAGGACCACTATATTTCCACCTTCACTCCAGAGGGCCACTATATTTCCATCTTCACTCCAGAGGGCCACTATATTTCCACCTTCACTCCAGAGGGCCACTATATTTCCACCTTCACTCCAGAGGGCCACTATATTTCCACCTTCACTCCAGAGGGCCACTATATTTCCACCTTCACTCCAGTGGGCCAATATATTTCCATCTTCACTCCAGAGGGCCACTATATTTCCACCTTCACTCCAGAGGGCCACTATATTTCCACCTTCACTCCAGAGGGCCACTATATTTCCACCTTCACTCCAGAGGGCCACTATATTTCCACCTTCACTCCAGAGGGCCACTATATTTCCACCTTCACTCCAGAGGGCCACTATATTTCCACCTTCACTCCAGAGGGCCACTATATTTCCATCTTCACTCCAGAGGGCCACTATATTTCCACCTTCACTCCAGAGGGCCACTATATTTCCACCTTCACTCCAGAGGGCCACTATATTTCCACCTTCACTCCAGAGGGCCACTATATTTCCACCTTCACTCCAGAGGGCCACTATATTTCCACCTTCACTCCAGAGGGCCACTATATTTCCACCTTCACTCCAGAGGGCCACTATATTTCCACCTTCACTCCAGAGGGCCACTATATTTCCATCTTCACTCCAGAGGGACACTATATTTCCACCTTCACTCCAGAGGGCCACTATATTTACACCTTCACTCCAGAGGGCCACTATATGTCCACCTTCACTCCAGAGGGCCACTATATTTCCACCTTCACTCCAGAGGGCCACTATATTTCCACCTTCACTCCAGAGGGCCACTATATTTCCACTTTCACTCCAGAGGGCCACTATATGTGTCCCAATTTGGCTGGGAGCCAGTCATTGGATTTTTATTCATTTTCATTTTCTCATTTCATTTGAAAGCTGGGCATCATAGCTACAAAATGATATATTGGTTGTGGAGATTGACCCAACAGTTTTGAAGATATGGCTTATAGAATGATGCCATGCTGAAATACTACTTTTGAGATATTCAAGTTCTAAATACATTTCTAACCTGCAAATGACCTGACGATCTCTCACATTAATTAAAAAAAGTCTTATTTACATGCAGAGTTAAGCTCTGGCGTTTAAGTGAAATGTAGCCTGAAATTTATGAAATGCTTTAGTGGCTTTATCACATTTTAGTGAGAAAAAAAAAGGTATTTTCAGTCCCTGTCTAAAGCTGTACTTTCCGAGATGACTGGCTCTCAGTGAGATTGGGACACATATTTACACCTTCACTCCAGAGGGCCACTATATTTCCACCTTCACTCCAGAGGGCCACTATATTTCCACCTTCACTCCAGAGGGCCACTATAGTTCCATCTTCACTCCAGAGGGCCACTATATTTCCACCTTCACTCCAGAGGGCCACTATATTTCCACCTTCACTCCAGAGGGCCACTATATTTCCACCTTCACTCCAGTGGGCCACTATATTTCCATCTTCACTCCAGAGGGCCACTATATTTCCACCTTCACTCCAGAGGGCCACTATATTTCCACCTTCACTCCAGAGGGCCACTATATTTCCACCTTCACTCCAGAGGGCCACTATATTTCCACCTTCACTCCAGAGGGCCACTATATTTCCACCTTCACTCCAGAGGGCCACTATATTTCCACCTTCACTCCAGAGGGCCACTATATTTCCATCTTCACTCCAGAGGGCCACTATATTTCCACCTTCACTCCAGAGGGCCACTATATTTCCACCTTCACTCCAGAGGGCCACTATATTTCCACCTTCACTCCAGAGGGCCACTATATTTCCACCTTCACTCCAGAGGGCCACTATATTTCCACCTTCACTCCAGAGGGCCACTATATTTCCACCTTCACTCCAGAGGGCCACTATATTTCCACCTTCACTCCAGAGGGCCACTATATTTCCATCTTCACTCCAGAGGGACACTATATTTCCACCTTCACTCCAGAGGGCCACTATATTTACACCTTCACTCCAGAGGGCCACTATATGTCCACCTTCACTCCAGAGGGCCACTATATTTCCACCTTCACTCCAGAGGGCCACTATATTTCCACCTTCACTCCAGAGGGCCACTATATTTCCACTTTCACTCCAGAGGGCCACTATATGTGTCCCAATTTGGCTGGGAGCCAGTCATTGGATTTTTATTCATTTTCATTTTCTCATTTCATTTGAAAGCTGGGGATCATAGCTACAAAATGATATATTGGTTGTGGAGATTGACCCAACAGTTTTGAAGATATGGCTTATAGAATGATGCCATGCTGAAATACTACTTTTGAGATATTCAAGTTCTAAATAAATTTCTAACCTGCAAATGACCTGACGATCTCTCACATTAATTAAAAAAAGTCTTATTTACATGCAGAGTTAAGCTCTGGCGTTTAAGTGAAATGTAGCCTGAAATTTATGAAATGCTTTAGTGGCTTTATCACATTTTAGTGAGAAAAAAAAAGGTATTTTCAGTCCCTGTCTAAAGCTGTACTTTCCGAGATGACTGGCTCTCAGTGAGATTGGGACACATATTTACACCTTCACTCCAGAGGGCCACTATATTTCCACCTTCACTCCAGAGGGCCACTATATTTCCACCTTCACTCCAGAGGGCCACTATAGTTCCATCTTCACTCCAGAGGGCCACTATATTTCCACCTTCACTCCAGAGGGCCACTATATTTCCACCTTCACTCCAGAGGGCCACTATATTTCCACCTTCACTCCAGAGGGCCACTATATTTCCACCTTCACTCCAGAGGGCCACTATATTTCCACCTTCACTCCAGAGGGCCACTATATTTCCATCTTCACTCCAGTGGGCCACATTGCATATTGCTACGTTCTACTTTGTCATTCTAGTATCTCATACAAAAGAAGCAAAAAATAGCAGATCTACAAGCTCAAAACGCATCGCAGTAGATCTGCCATTTTTGCTTCTTTTGAATTGGAATCCTGAATTATTTTTTTGTTATTTTTTTGATGGGAATTAGCCCTATTCACAGCCCGCCCACTCAGCAACTTCCTGGTGCTGAAGTCACGTTTTGAAGGGTAAACCCTGCTAAAAGCCCATAGAGTCAACACAGAAATCGCAAATGTAATGCAATTTCCGAATAGTACAGTATAAAATATGGCTAGCATGATCAAGAACACAAGATAGTAAAATGCACAAAGCATTATAATTTACTTTACCGTTCGAAATAACGATTTGTTGGCTTTAAGGCCGTGAATAGGGCTTATCCTCAAATGTAACATTTTGATTTAATTTCAATGTAGTTATATACTCACGTTAACTTTATGAACCTAAATACAAAATCAATGGACATAAAACAAATACATTTTAATGCTACTATACTAGTCATTAAGCTACTAATATAGACAGACAGACAGACAGACAGACAGACAGACAGACAGACAGACAGCCAGACAGACAGACAGACAGACAGACAGACAGACAGACAGACAGACAGACAGACAGACAGACATTTAAATGGCAGCCACAGACAGAGTGTTGAATTAAACCCTAGCTGTGCAGAGAATGATAATTGTTTATGTAAATCACGTCAACAGAAACACTGTTAATAAACTGACTCTTATTCCACATTCATTAGCAGCCAGTCAAGTGTGTCTGTTTTAATAAACATAGTTGAATATCACCTTCTCATTTCATCCATTGTTGGTTTTATAGTCTCCACCAGGCCAAAAGGCATAGCCCGACAAAGTTTTGCACCCTATCTGTCTGTCTGTCTGTCTGTCTGTCTGTCTGTCTGTCTGTCTGTCTGTCTGTCTGTCTGTCCGTCAGTGTGTGTGTGCGCGTGCAACATGCATGTGTGAACAGCTAATCTCTGGCACCGTTGGCACGATGGCAGCCAAACCTTGCACACACAGTCCCCAGGGTGGCAGAGCTAGCAGAACCTCTGCTTTCACATGTTGCACCTGTTAGGCCGGACTCACACATGTGCGTCACGCATCTTCATCTTATCGCCTGAGAATGGCCACTGGGGGCGCCGTACTAATGCATTGTCAACGGAAGGTTGTTTGGTGTTTTGTCGTTGCCGTGTCTCTAGCTCAACCACAGCCTGTCTTTTGGCCAAGAGACACGGCAACGACAAAACACCAAACAACCTTCCATTGACAATGCATTAGTACGGCGCCCCCAGTAGCCATTCTTAGACGATACGGAGAAGATGTTTCACGCAGCTGTGTGTGGGAAGCCTCATAGTGCCACTATAGGAGGCCGATTTGTTGTTGTTGTTGTGCAAAACACGTTTTGACAGTTTTTACAGATTTTGTCCAAACATCACGCAAATCGGCACACAGTATCTCTGTAGTCACACAGTATCTCTGTAGTCACACAGTATCTCTGTAGTCACACAGTATCTCTGTAGTCACACAGTATCTCTGCGGTCACACAGTATCTCTGTAGTCACACAGTATCTCTGTAGTCAATAAACGATTTTTCTTCAAATTTGAGTCTTAAAGATGTTTGAGCATGTGGTGCATCTGGCTTTGTCTGTTTTCCTCATGTCTGTCTGGACTGTCATTGGTCACAGGGTCACATGCAATGCAATTAATGCCTAATGCAATTAACTCATAAATAGCACCGCTCACTTCACACTGGGTGTGATTGTTCTTTTGTACTCTCATTCCATCCTGATTGGCTCTAACACTGGCTTCCAACGTTTGCAGGAGTGATCCGTTTTGAACAGAATGCCCCCAATCATGAACACAGCGTGTAATTTACCTGAAATCTGACATAAACATTTTCACTCGGCAGAGGAACAAATGGCACAATTCCAAGTGGACTTTGGAGCCTTTACTCTGACAGTTACAGACCCAGCTATCTGAAATAAGTCAAATAGCCGATCTACAGTACATCGACACGTTGTGAGCTTGTAGATCAACTATTTGAAGCATTTTAAAATGTTTTTCAAAATGGTAAAAGAATGGCAAAGGAGTTTAGAGATATAAACGGGACAAGGCATGCACAGAAATAGGGCCCATAGGCCTACAGTATTATATGCCTTACACATCTCATGTATGAGAGTTTGTGCTGCCACTGCTTGTAAGCTGCTGCCTGTGTGAGAGCTTAGTGTAAAAAGTAGGGGAGTAACGATAACCTTTATCAACAATACGATACGCATCACGATACATGGTTAACGATACGATACATGGAGGTTATTGGTTCATTCATGTCGATACGATACGATTCAATTCAATGATTTAAAATCGATATAGTAACTATTTAGCAAAGAAATTAAATCTGTGTAAAACGTGTACAAAATCAATTATGGAAGTAAATGCTGTGATTCTCTAGCAAATACATGGACACTATATTAAAACACATATGGACAAACCCACCTTTTGACATGAACAGAGATTTCACACATTTATCGATAGACCAAGAGTAGCGATATGGAATGGAAAGGAAATTAGACCCCTCTTTTTCATTTTCCCTCTTAAAATTGCCAAATACAAGGCACAAATACTTAGTTTCCATACAATCAATTATTTGCATTGCAAAACGATTCGATACGATTACCACATTTTAAAACGATACGATTCAAAGCTGAAACGGTAAGATACATGCTTTTGCATATCGATATAGTAGATCATTGCAAATTAAAATGGATTCTTCGGTTCAGTTACTACAGTATATTGTTACACCTCTAGTGAAAAGCATGGTTATGTTCGTCTGCTGCTTGTGCTGCACAGCAAGGAGCTCTGAGGTGTTTTTATGGAGACAAAGTGTCCTTTTTATGGAGGTTGTAACATTGTAGCCGCCGTCATCAACATCACCGTCGTCGTTGGCGTGTCGCTGACGCATGCAGGTAGCCGTGCGTTCCTCCAGACTGCAGTAGATTAAGATGTGTAGCGTAGAATGCTGGTTGTATGGTTGTACTGTATATGGTTAAATATGACTGCAGTAGATGTTAATGTGTAGTGTAGAATGCTGGTTTTATGGTTGTACTGTATATGGTTAAATATGACTGCAGTAGATGTTAATGTGTAGTGTAGAATGTTGGTTTTATGGTTGTACTGTATATGGTTAAATATGACTGCAGTAGATGTTAATGTGTAGCATGTAGAATGCTGGTTGTATGGTTGTACTGTATGGTTAAATATGACTACAGTAGATGTTAATGTGTAGTGTAGAATGCTGGTTGTATGGTTGTACTGTATATGGTTAAATATGACTGCAGTAGATGTTAATGTGTAGTGTAGAATGCTGGTTGTATGGTTGTACTGTATATGGTTAAATATGACTGCAGTAGATGTTAATATGTAGTGTAGAATGCTGGTTGTATGGTTGTACTGTATATGGTTAAATATGACTGCAGTAGATGTTAATGTGTAGTGTAGAATGCTGGTTGTATGGTTGTACTGTATATGGTTAAATATGACTGCAGTAGATGTTAATGTGTAGCATGTAGAATGGTGGTTGTATGATTGTATATTGTATATGGTTAAATATGACTGCAGTAGATGTTAATGTGTAGTGTAGAATGCTGGTTGTATGGTTGTACTGTATATGGTTAAATATGACTGCAGTAGATGTTAATGTGTAGCATGTAGAATGCTGGTTGTATGATTGTATTGTATATGGTTAAATATGACTGCAGTAGATGTTAATGTGTAGTGTAGAATGCTGGTTGTATGGTTGTACTGTACATGGTTAAATATGACTGCAGTAGATGTTAATGTGTAGTGTAGAATGCTGGTTGTATGGTTGTACTGTATATGGTTAAATATGACTGCAGTAGATGTTAATGTGTAGTGTAGAATGTTGGTTGTATGGTTGTACTGTATATGGTTAAATATGACTGCAGTAGATGTTAATGTGTAGTGTAGAATGCTGGTTGTATGATTGTACTGTACATCGTTAAATATGACTGCAGTAGATGTTAATGTGTAGCATGTAGAATGCTGGTTGTATGGTTGTACTGTACATGGTTAAATATGACTGCAGTAGATGTTAATGTGTAGTGTAGAATGCTGGTTGTATGGTTGTACTGTATATGGTTAAATATGACTGCAGTAGATGTTAATGTGTAGTGTAGAATGCTGGTTGTATGATTGTACTGTACATGGTTAAATATGACTGCAGTAGATGTTAATGTGTAGTGTAGAATGTTGGTTGTATGGTTGTACTGTATATGGTTAAATATGACTGCAGTAGATGTTAATGTGTAGCATGTAGAATGCTGGTTGTATGGTTGTACTGTATATGGTTAAATATGACTGCAGTAGATGTTAATGTGTAGCATGTAGAATGCTGGTTGTATGGTTGTACTGTATATGGTTAAATATGACTGCAGTAGATGTTAATGTGTAGCATGTAGAATGCTGGTTTTATGGTTGTACTGTATATGGTTAAATATGACTGCAGTAGATGTTAATGTGTAGTGTAGAATGCTGGTTGTATGGTTGTACTGTATATGGTTAAATATGACTGCAGTAGATGTTAATGTGTAGCGTAGAATGTTGGTTTTATGGGTGTACTGTATATGGTTAAATATGACTGCAGTAGATGTTAATGTGTAGTGTAGAATGCTGGTTGTATGGTTGTACTGTATATGGTTAAATATGACTGCAGTAGATGTTAATGTGTAGTGTAGAATGCTGGTTGTATGGTTGTACTGTATATGGTTAAATATGACTGCAGTAGATGTTAATGTGTAGTGTAGAATGCTGGTTGTATGGTTGTACTGTATATGGTTAAATATGACTGCAGTAGATGTTAATGTGTAGTGTAGAATGCTGGTTGTATGGTTGTACTGTATATGGTTAAATATGACTGCAGTAGATGTTAATGTGTAGTGTAGAATGCTGGTTGTATGGTTGTACTGTATATGGTTAAATATGACTGCAGTAGATGTTAATGTGTAGTGTAGAATGCTGGTTTTATGGTTGTACTGTATATGGTTAAATATGACTGCAGTAGATGTTAATGTGTAGTGTAGAATGCTGGTTGTATGGTTGTACTGTATATGGTTAAATATGACTGCAGTAGATGTTAATGTGTAGCATGTAGAATGCTGGTTGTATGGTTGTACTGTGTATGGTTAAATATGACTGCAGTAGATGTTAATGTGTAGTGTAGAATGTTGGTTGTATGGTTGTACTGTATATGGTTAAATATGACTGCAGTAGATGTTAATGTGTAGTGTAGAATGCTGGTTGTATGGTTGTACTGTATATGGTTAAATATGACTGCAGTAGATGTTAATGTGTAGCGTAGAATGTTGGTTTTATGGGTGTAC
This sequence comes from Nannobrachium achirus, assembly GCF_963921795.1. Taxonomy (NCBI): domain Eukaryota; kingdom Metazoa; phylum Chordata; class Actinopteri; order Myctophiformes; family Myctophidae; genus Nannobrachium; species Nannobrachium achirus. The sequence continues at coordinate 2,577,183 of NC_137825.1, read as the reverse complement.
TGTATATGGTTAAATATGACTGCAGTAGATGTTAATGTGTAGTGTAGAATGCTGGTTGTATGGTTGTACTGTATATGGTTAAATATGACTGCAGTAGATGTTAATGTGTAGCGTAGAATGTTGGTTTTATGGGTGTACTGTATATGGTTAAATATGACTGCAGTAGATGTTAATGTGTAGTGTAGAATGCTGGTTGTATGGTTGTACTGTATATGGTTAAATATGACTGCAGTAGATGTTAATGTGTAGTGTAGAATGCTGGTTGTATGGTTGTACTGTATATGGTTAAATATGACTGCAGTAGATGTTAATGTGTAGTGTAGAATGCTGGTTGTATGGTTGTACTGTATATGGTTAAATATGACTGCAGTAGATGTTAATGTGTAGTGTAGAATGTTGGTTTTATGGTTGTACTGTATGGTTAAATATGACTGCAGTAGATGTTAATGTGTAGTGTAGAATGCTGGTTGTATGGTTGTACTGTATATGGTTAAATATGACTGCAGTAGATGTTAATGTGTAGCATGTAGAATGTTGGTTGTATGGTTGTACTGTATATGGTTAAATATGACTGCAGTAGATGTTAATGTGTAGTGTAGAATGTTGGTTTTATGGTTGTACTGTATATGGTTAAATATGACTGCAGTAGATGTTAATGTGTAGTGTAGAATGTTGGTTGTATGGTTGTACTGTATATGGTTAAATATGACTGCAGTAGATGTTAACACGTTGCAAGCCGCGGCAGAACCCTCTGAACAGAGGTAGCGCCGAAGAAATAAGCCATTTATTTACAAACATGTTTTAAAAAAACAAAGCCCACATGATAACAACACGTACTGGAGTGCTCGACACAGCGTACATATTCATCCTGCAGAGGTCGGCGATCTTACTTTGGCGAGGCGGAGGGGAGATCAATTCCATTCGTTTACGTGCGGCGAAGCAGGGAAAGGAGCGATAGAGAAGCGGCGCCCGAACGTGATTGAAACCGCGATCCACGAACAGAGACAAAGACCAGCCATCTTGTTTGAGCTTCTTGCTGAGTTTCAACACTGGGGAGAGGATGAGGCTCCTCCTGGCCAGCCATCCATCCAGAATGTGAGTCAACGGCGTGGCCTGCTGGATATTAGGAGTATCACACCCAGCACCAGAAAATGACTGTCAGAGCATATTAACCCTTTCAGATCGCTCCAAAAAGACACAGAGAAGAATTTCCGATGATTTTTTTTTTTTTAATTATAATTTATATCAAAAGTCCGGGAATAGACGTGTGGCTGATGGGACCCAGTAGGAAGTCCGAGGGAGTACGGCCAGCATTCTGTGTAGTGTAGAATGCTGGTTGTATGGTTGTACTGTATATGGTTAAATATGACTGTAGTAGATGTTAATGTGTAGTGTAGAATGCTGGTTGTATGGTTGTACTGTATATGGTTAAATATGACTGCAGTAGATGTTAATGTGTAGCATGTAGAATGTTGGTTTTATGGTTGTACTGTATATGGTTAAATATGACTGCAGTAGATGTTAATGTGTAGTGTAGAATGCTGGTTGTATGGTTGTACTGTATATGGTTAAATATGACTGCAGTAGATGTTAATGTGTAGTGTAGAATGCTGGTTTTATGGTTGTACTGTATATGGTTAAATATGACTGCAGTAGATGTTAATGTGTAGTGTAGAATGCTGGTTGTATGGTTGTACTGTATATGGTTAAATATGACTGCAGTAGATGTTAATGTGTAGTGTAGAATGCTGGTTGTATGGTTGTACTGTATATGGTTAAATATGACTGCAGTAGATGTTAATGTGTAGTGTAGAATGCTGGTTGTATGGTTGTACTGTATATGGTTAAATATGACTGCAGTAGATGTTAATGTGTAGTGTAGAATGCTGGTTGTATGGTTGTACTGTATATGGTTAAATATGACTGCAGTAGATGTTAATGTGTAGTGTAGAATGCTGGTTGTATGGTTGTACTGTATATGGTTAAATATGACTGCAGTAGATGTTAATGTGTAGTGTAGAATGTTGGTTGTATGGTTGTACTGTATATGGTTATATATGACTGCAGTAGATGTTAATGTGTAGTGTAGAATGCTGGTTGTATGGTTGTACTGTATATGGTTAAATATGACTGCAGTAGATGTTAATGTGTAGTGTAGAATGCTGGTTTTATGGTTGTACTGTATATGGTTAAATATGACTGCAGTAGATGTTAATGTGTAGTGTAGAATGTTGGTTGTATGGTTGTACTGTATATGGTTAAATATGACTGCAGTAGATGTTAATGTGTAGTGTAGAATGCTGGTTGTATGGTTGTACTGTATATGGTTAAATATGACTGCAGTAGATGTTAATGTGTAGTGTAGAATGCTGGTTGTATGGTTGTACTGTATATGGTTAAATATGACTGCAGTAGATGTTAATGTGTAGTGTAGAATGCTGGTTGTATGGTTGTACTGTATATGGTTATATATGACTACAGTAGATGTTAATGTGTAGTGTAGAATGCTGGTTGTATGGTTGTACTGTATATGGTTAAATATGACTGCAGTAGATGTTAATGTGTAGTGTAGAATGCTGGTTGTATGGTTGTACTGTATATGGTTAAATATGACTGCAGTAGATGTTAATGTGTAGTGTAGAATGCTGGTTGTATGGTTGTACTGTATATGGTTAAATATGACTGCAGTAGATGTTAATGTGTAGTGTAGAATGCTGGTTGTATGGTTGTACTGTATATGGTTAAATATGACTGCAGTAGATGTTAATGTGTAGTGTAGAATGCTGGTTGTATGGTTGTACTGTATATGGTTAAATATGACTGCAGTAGATGTTAATGTGTAGTGTAGAATGTTGGTTGTATGGTTGTACTGTATATGGTTATATATGACTGCAGTAGATGTTAATGTGTAGTGTAGAATGCTGGTTGTATGGTTGTACTGTATATGGTTAAATATGACTGCAGTAGATGTTAATGTGTAGTGTAGAATGCTGGTTTTATGGTTGTACTGTATATGGTTAAATATGACTGCAGTAGATGTTAATGTGTAGTGTAGAATGTTGGTTGTATGGTTGTACTGTATATGGTTAAATATGACTGCAGTAGATGTTAATGTGTAGTGTAGAATGCTGGTTGTATGGTTGTACTGTATATGGTTAAATATGACTGCAGTAGATGTTAATGTGTAGTGTAGAATGCTGGTTGTATGGTTGTACTGTATATGGTTAAATATGACTGCAGTAGATGTTAATGTGTAGTGTAGAATGCTGGTTGTATGGTTGTACTGTATATGGTTAAATATGACTGCAGTAGATGTTAATGTGTAGTGTAGAATGCTGGTTGTATGGTTGTACTGTATATGGTTAAATATGACTGCAGTAGATGTTAATGTGTAGTGTAGAATGCTGGTTGTATGGTTGTACTGTATATGGTTAAATATGACTGCAGTAGATGTTAATGTGTAGTGTAGAATGCTGGTTTTATGGTTGTACTGTATATGGTTAAATATGACTGCAGTAGATGTTAATGTGTAGTGTAGAATGTTGGTTGTATGGTTGTACTGTATATGGTTAAATATGACTGCAGTAGATGTTAATGTGTAGTGTAGAATGCTGGTTGTATGGTTGTACTGTATATGGTTAAATATGACTGCAGTAGATGTTAATGTGTAGTGTAGAATGCTGGTTGTATGGTTGTACTGTATATGGTTAAATATGACTGCAGTAGATGTTAATGTGTAGTGTAGAATGCTGGTTGTATGGTTGTACTGTATATGGTTAAATATGACTGCAGTAGATGTTAATGTGTAGTGTAGAATGCTGGTTTTATGGTTGTACTGTATATGGTTAAATATGACTGCAGTAGATGTTAATGTGTAGTGTAGAATGTTGGTTGTATGGTTGTACTGTATATGGTTAAATATGACTGCAGTAGATGTTAATGTGTAGTGTAGAATGCTGGTTGTATGGTTGTACTGTATATGGTTAAATATGACTGCAGTAGATGTTAATGTGTAGTGTAGAATGCTGGTTGTATGGTTGTACTGTATATGGTTAAATATGACTGCAGTAGATGTTAATGTGTAGTGTAGAATGCTGGTTGTATGGTTGTACTGTATATGGTTAAATATGACTGCAGTAGATGTTAATGTGTAGTGTAGAATGCTGGTTGTATGGTTGTACTGTACATGGTTAAATATGACTGCAGTAGATGTTAATGTGTAGTGTAGAATGCTGGTTGTATGGTTGTACTGTATATGGTTAAATATGACTGCAGTAGATGTTAATGTGTAGTGTAGAATGCTGGTTGTATGGTTGTACTGTATATGGTTAAATATGACTGCAGTAGATGTTAATGTGTAGTGTAGAATGCTGGTTGTATGGTTGTACTGTATGGTTAAATATGACTGCAGTAGATGTTAATGTGTAGTGTAGAATGTTGGTTGTATGGTTGTACTGTATATGGTTAAATATGACTGCAGTAGATGTTAATGTGTAGTGTAGAATGTTGGTTGTATGGTTGTACTGTACATGGTTAAATATGACTGCAGTAGATGTTAATGTGTAGTGTAGAATGCGTAGCATGCAGTACATGGGTTGTACATGGTTGTCAGGGGCGTCGCACCAAATTCTGGGCCCTGGGTACAAGGATTCACTGCGGGCCCCCCATGAATGTTCTTCATAGGGGGAGCGGGGACGCATTATTTTGTGCTTTAACTATTGAAAAATAGCAGATATACAAGCTCACAGCACGGCACAGAGTGCCGCGGTGTGAGCTTGTATAGATGTTTCTATGTCATTGGTGCTCAAACTATCCCATCTCAAAATATTTAGTTCCAGGGACCGCCCAGAAGCAAAATTTGAGTTACAAATTTAAAAAATACATATATTCCTGAGATTTGCACACATTTTCAAAAATAGCAGATCTACAAGCTCGCAGCGGGCACCGTAGCTTGGAGGTCGGCTATTCTCGGTGCTTGATACCACACTGAACTAAGCATAACCAAGACAATACTGGAGATGTGTGGTAATGGCATGGATGTACGCAGTGTGCTGGTTGTATATGTTTACATGTGGTTCTACCCATCAATATGTCTGTACACACTGACAATGTGTCCGTGGCAAATTTTAGATTTATTATTATTATAATGTTCTTTTTCTTTTTCTTACATTTTTATCTGGCGATTTTGTAACCCATTTTTCACCCGGTGTCAAATGATCTAATGTAATCCTGGGCTCTGCTCTCCCTCTGCCAACCTGGGGAGAGCAACAGACTGACCTCATGCTTCCTTCTATGCATGAGGAGTCCAAGTTGCTTCTTATCACCTGACAGGGGGGAGTTTCCCCTGGTTGGACGTAGCGCGTGGAAGGAACACGTTATTCCAACCAGTTCCTTTCCCCTCCATCAGGCGCCCCGGCTGGCCAGGGGGAGGCAGTATAGAGACCAGGATTACAGCATGTTTTGTGAGGGTATGTACCCTAGGAGACACGGGGAGAACATGCAAACTCCACACAGAACATCTCTTTGCCAACCCCACCTAGGATGTGGGCGCTGATGACGCGGAGGAGTGAACACGGCCCCAGCGCCCACAGTGGCGCCGGCGGGAATCGAACCAAGGACCTTCTAGCTGTGAGGCGACAGCACTACCCACTGCACCACGGTGCCCCATCTAAAACATTTCTTCTTAAGCAAGAGGCACTTTTTTACCAAACGTCTCTTTCTCTCCAAACAGAACAAAACACTGATGCAAATGACGAGGATCATAAGAGACCAACATTGTTTTGCGTTGATTCAAATCAATTCTAACCGCAGGTCAAACCTCTCGTCATATCAAGCGTGAGTCAAGCTTTTTAATGGCTTAAAGGTTAAGAAGGATTTAATCCTGATGAGTTTAACAATGCTTAACATTCTGCTTGGTTTAACCCTTGTGTGACAGATACACTGCAGCACACTGATCACATTAAAATGCAACACACACACACACACACACACAACCCCATATTACGATTTATTTTTCCTTATTTTTTACGAGACCGTTTGTTGTTTTTAATGTTCTGCCAAATTCCATGTAATCCTTTGACAGATATAAACATGGTTTCTCTGTGGTTGTGAATCTGAGCACGTCTTTGAAAGCACTTTAATCTCAGCTCTGTATTCTGGAGGAAACGCTGATGCTGATACTTTTAATGAAATAAAGAAATCTCACTACTTCTCCTGCTGCTGTTTGGCAAATGCATGTTCTGCCCAAT
>NC_137825.1:2548435-2568435 GCF_963921795.1 Nannobrachium achirus | reverse complement strand
CAATATGTCGTGATGCGATGCATTGCGAGCTTGTAGATCTGCTGTTTTCAAAAGACTTGAAATAGGATTCTATGTTGTATTGATTGATTGATACTTTTACTTAACTTTTAACAAGACCTGGAATCACTTTATCCACTATTTTATGCTGGAGCAGATCTACAAGCTCACAGTGCGCTTGTAGATCTGCTATTTTAGAAAAATCTTTGAATATATCTTTTTAAAAGCAAATAATTGTAACTCAAATCTTTGCTTCTGGGGGGTCCCTGAAACATATTTTGAGATGGGGGTCCGCATTCTTTCTATTTTATTGTTAAAGAATGAAATGATGGAAAGGAAAACAGAAGCAGCGTCAGAACTGTTGTTTTTACAGCAGAACGCAGAATGCTGGCTACGTTCCAGACAGTGGTGTCAGTTCAGAAAAAAGCTAAGGTATGGCAACATGACTGGTGTCTTGCACGCGTGCAAGACACCAGTCATGTTGCCATACCTAAGAAGTACATTCTATTTCCCCCCCGTTTCCACGGTTTCTTGGGCTGGATATGGCAGCCTGGAATGGTTGTTCAAGTGCAGCTAAACTTGACATGTTAGTAGCCTAAACGTGCCACAATACCTTGTTAAAGTGACAATTTTGTTACATTTTGTAGTTATTTTACTGTAATTTAACAACATAATACAGATAGACAAAGAGACATTCATGGATTTATATTTAAAGGTAACTTTTATTTCCCCCCCTGGACCCAGGGTATGGCAGCTGCATACCCCTGCCATACCCAATTGACGCCCCTGGTTCCAGACCTGTTGTTTTCACAGCAGAACGCAGAATGCTGGCTGCGTTCCAGAACTTTTGTTTTCACAGCAGAACACAGAATGCTGGCTGTGTTCCAGAGCAGACGCCTGCAGCTTAGGCTGCTTCTTAAAAGATGCTCCTATGAATAAAACAGAGAAAACCTCAGTGTTGAGACCAAACGTTGTCCCAGCCGCGAGGCAAGGCTCTCCTCACTGAGCGATCCTCCTTCCTTCATGTGATCTACGGCAGGGATACTCAACATAGCCTGGTTCCAGCCCATAGAACCTGCCCACTCTCAGAGTGGACTCTTTCGCTGGTCTGGATCTGGGTACATGAAACGGCCGTTCCCTCTCCAAAATTGTGACTGCTCCAATGAGCGTGGGGGGTGGGGGTGGGTCTAACGAATATTCAATCCACGCAGCAGTTGAAACGATTCAAACAAAGTTCACACACCTGGCAGGCACACACGTGTGGAAGCAGTCACTGGCACAGACAGAGACACACACAAACACACGCCGCGACCATGCATCGCGATCACTCGTACACGCTTGCACAAAAGTCCCTCCCTCAGAAATCGTTCAGAATAGGGCACAATTTCAGAATAAAGCGTGAGCTGAGTCTGAAATCAGGCTACAACTTAAAGGAGTAGTTCACTCCCAAAGTGACCTTTTTTCTATTGATTAGTCACACCATGGAGACTCAATAATAATTTGTATTGGTCACATTTGGGTCCCCATCCAGAACAATGGGGGTACATGTACTATACTCATTTGTTTTGTCTTAGGAATGTGACAAATACTTTTTTTTTTTTTTTACTCAACTCTCCATGGTGTGAGTAATCAATAGAAAACAAAAGTCATTTTGGGGTGAACTACCCCTTTAACATGGCTCAGCCAGCTGCCACTCAGCAAAATACCAAAAGTCTAAAACACCATGTATCAAAATAAAAGATCTGCGGAGCTTATTTTTAGAAGCATTTGTAAAACATGTTGTCTGGAGCCAGAAGTGTCTCACCAAATTCTGGGCCCCGCCCGGGTAGAAGGGTTGACAAATATTGTAAACAATGTCTTGTTATATCTGAGGGATTTTATTTTAGAAAACTGTGCATGAGATTTTATTTTTGGTGCTTGTTAAAAATGTACAGTATGTGACTTGGGTTTAGGGACTTTTATTTTGGAAAAAACTACAGCTTTATTGTGAAACATGATGTCTGGAGCTGTCTGGAGATTTTATTTTAAATATGATCAAATGGGGGTCCCTGGTCTATTATGATCACATGGGGGTCCCTGGTCTATTATGTTCAGATGGGGGTCCCTCCCTCCCTCCCTCAAACCATGTGTGCCTACATCATATCTAATAATGACTTTAATAAACCTACTGTATAATCATTCATCAGTGTGTTTCTAATGCCGTAGTTGTTTTGTCATGACCAGAATGTTGTATTCTTTTGAAGAAAAACATGTAATTATTCACTTTCAAATTATGATGAAAATAGCAGATCTAGAAGCTCACAACGTGTTGGGCTGTGATGTGTTGTGAGCTTGTAGATCCAGGGACGTGCTGGCCATTGGGAAAAGTGAGACAACTCCCGAACGGACGGTTCATTCCCGGCCGGTCCAAGCCGGCCATTAGGAAAATAAATAAATAAATGTCGGCCTTCGTTCCATTTTGGGGGCTGTGCGACCAACAAAGTAAATCGTCACTGTCGGGCAGAAACCTTGTACCTCCAAGTTTCAAATGTATACATTTTTTCGCAAAGCAAAGCCCAGCTTCATCATACAAGGCTGTTGCACAAAAGTAGTGAAAACAGCAGATCTACAAGCACACAACGCCTCACACCGCGAGGCGTTGTGTGCTTGTAGATCGGCTGTTTTCACTAGTTGGAATCATTTTTAAAATGATAAATACAAAACAAACGGTTTTGGACATATAAGTTTTCCACCCGACAACGACGAAATATATAAAAAAAAAAAATGAGGGCCTCTCCAACTCTTTTTCCCGGGCTGAATCAGGGGCCCAGCACGTCCCTGTGTAGATCTGCTATGTTCACCATTAGTTAGGTTACTGTGCGACCATGAGTCTAACCTGCATTAGAAGGACAGTATCAGTCATGTGTTATGAGTCTAACATGGTTAAAATAGAGTTTGAAGTTACATTGAGTTCATATTATATTGATCTAAATATTGAATCAAGCAACAGCCAGAGAAGATGTTAAAATGACCACAGAAGTGTTAGCAGTAAATCCATTTCAGAATCATATAAATAATCTTATTGGACAAATAATTAAATATTTAAACCCTACTTTATTATGTGGCTATTTTAAAACAGTAAATCTACAAGTTCACCACCATGATAATTGAGCTTTTGGCCATTAAAAAAGTGCATCCATAATTTCACTAATTATTAATAATCTAATTATGAAAAAGATCCATACTAGTGTAGCTGCGTCGACCCCCCCGACCCTCTCCCAGGTATACCAAACCAAATGGGGTGTTTTGCGGTGTTGCCAGTCTTTGCTTGTCATAAGCGCTACATGTGTGCATGTATTCATTAGTCTGGGATCACTTCACTTTTCGGGCTTGTAACCGGTCTGGAGCGGAAACCACAACACGTCATGTTGCAGTACTCAAAGGACTACAATTTGGCCGGAACTATCTACCGGAAACAGTTTAAACCCAAAATAATTCCCCTGCGCTCAAGGACATACTTTTAGGGCCTACCTAATAAACTCCTTGATGTGGAGTAGTTTTGCTTTTGAAAAATTAGTTTGGTATATGCATCTTTTAGTCCAACTCATAGCGACTGGCAAGACTACACTAGGCTACTCAAGCATTTTAATAGGGATTGGAGAAACAAACGGAGGGAACCAAATCAAAGCGACGCCGCTTCTTCTAGTGGTTTCCTCCGCGTTGGGCGGAAACCAAACGGCCTGTTGTGAACGAACACCAGGCGAGGTTATGTATTCATAGACCTGGTTGCTTGTTTCTCTCGCATAACCAGGCAACGCCAGGTGTTTCCTGAATGAAAGAGCTCCTCTCTGTCAAAGGAGGCATGCACAGGTCCCACTCCCACTGACTGTTACACGGAAAACGGTGACCGAACACCGTTGCATTGCAGTCTGTGGTGATTGTGTCATCATCCTACAGTATTTTATAGGTTACCACTTTTGGTGTATACGCTTGTGTCTTGTTTACATTCATTTACAGTGGCACAGAGTTAGCAGGGCTTGAGAGAAGACAGAGAGGTTGTCCTTTAGTAAGGCTGTGGAAGGATTCACACTATGTTTGGATTTACTGCTGAAAGGAGGAGACCAACGTCGATGCAAACAGCCATGGAGCTCCACAACACTCTGGTAGGAGTTTATGTTTACCAAACTTACCTGGCCACCGGGGCCGGATCCAGGCATAGGCAAGGAGGAGAAATGCCCCCCTAAATGCCCTGTGAGGCGCCCTACACACAGTTGCGACAGCTATTGTGTCCGTGTCGTATCAGAATGAGGGAGGGAGGGGGAGGTCCAATGCATTGTCAATGGAAGGTTGTTTGGTGTTTTGTCGTTGCCGTGTCTCTTGGCCAAAAGACAGCCTGTGGTTGAGCTGGAGACACGGCAACGACAAAACACCAAACAACCTTCCATTGACAAAATGCATTGGACCTCCCCCTCCCCCCTCCCCCACCCCCCCTCTTTCTCAGACGTCACGGAGAAGATGTTTCACGCATATGTGTGAGTCCGGCCTCAGCCTCACCGAACATGATGGCATGCAAAAATCTAACATTTCAAAAATATTAAACTATTTGAAATGTTATGCTATGACTAGGTAGATGGATAGATAAACTGATAAGATATTAGAGATAAACAACACGTTACAGTAAGACCTGTTGTTTGTAGGGGAGACAGGGCCGGTTCTAGGGTTCAGGTGGCCCTAAGCAAGATTATTTTAGGTGGCCCTAAAATAGGGAGTTGAAATAGGGTTTTCAACTCCCAGAGATTCAAATACGGGATACAAGGCGGGCGGCCGAAAAAAATGGGGGTTTTGAGGGGCGGTCAAAACCCCAGAAATGCATAGAAATCTGCATTTTGACACAGATCAGACAGTTCTACCTATAACACACAATAAAGTTTACAATGGAGGTAAAACATCATTAGATCACTAGAAAATATTGTTCCTTCGAAACAATTGTGGGCTCGCTTCAAGCCAGAAAACAATGGCTATAAAAGTACAAAATGTCAAGATCGCAGGCGGTGCTCTCTTTGACGTTACTGATGTCAAAGATTGGTCCATTTTGTTCCAAAAATGTGTTGTGCAAAAGTTGACCCGCTGGTGGCGCTATAACAGGCCAATGTGAGAAGGGTGGTATCTGTTCCTTGACCTATTGGGAATGTGCTTGCAAGATTTCACGCACATTGCAGTCTGTGTTCATGATTTGAGGTGTTTTTGGCTTTGGCCACTATCGCTGCTTGCAGCTATATTTATTTATTTATTTATTTTTTGTGGGTTTAAGCGTTTCACAAACTGCTCAAAATGATATAGCGCCCCCCTTTGGCCAATTGGAGTAAGATTGGTTTTAGTGATATTTGGACTAACACTCTACATCTTTGCCAAATGCCATGAACATGTTATTTTGCATGTATGATTTAGAGGCAGAAGAATAATTTGCATAAAACTGCAATATTTATTGAATTATTAAAAAAGCATGTTTCAATTTAAAAAAAAAATCCGATCTGACAGATCTTTAGATATTGGTCCAAAGTTCATGTAAAAAAAGTTTTGTGGACGTGACGCGAAAATTCCAGAATAAAAGCGGGTTTAAGCGTTTTACAAACTGCTCAAAATGGCGGAAAATCTAAGGGCGGAGCTTACTCAACAAAGACACAGATGTCTTCCGCTTGAGTCAAAGCACGCGTGTAAGCAAGTTGCATGTCTTCAAACGAAACGAGTCATGACTTATGCCCGTTTGAAGTTTGAATTTTCAAATGCTTCGTATAGCGCCCCCCTTTGGCCGATTGGAATAAGATTGCATGTATGATTTAGAGGCAGAAGAATAATTCGCATAAAACCGCAATATTTATTGAATTATTAAAAAATAATCTTTCGCTTTAAAAGAAATCCGACCAGGCAGTTTGACCGTATTGGTCCAACTCCAAAGTTCATGTGAAAAAAGCTTTGTGCGCCTAACGCAAAAATCCCAGGAGGAGATAGATTTTTACAGTTTTTCATATAATTCAAAATCCTGGGGGATCTAAAGGTCAGAGGTTAAAAGTCAGAGCGTAACAGTTGTTCGGCATGAGGAGACGCATACGTGTTTACAGGTTTCATGGCTGTACTTAAAACAGAGCATGATCTATACCTTCGCACTTTCGAAGGCTTCCTACAGCGCCACCATTTGGCCGATTGCTGTACAAAGTAATAGCACACGTCGCCACTGTAAGCTGAACACATTGATGTTTTTATTTTCATTTTCTGTGGAAGTATACAGGAGTAGAAAGGTGCCAAAATATTGAGGAGAACTGTCTGACTGACCTACTAGATAAATAAATAACTAGAAAAATATTGTTCCTTCGAAACAATTGTGGACTCGCTTCAAGCCAGAAAACAATGGCTATAAAAGTACAAAATGTCAAGATCGCAGGCAGTGCTCTCTTTGACGTTACTGACGTCAAAGATTGGTCCATTTTGTTCCAAAAATGTGTTGTGCAAAAGTTGACCCGCTGGTGGCGCTATAACAGGCCAATGTGAGAAGGGTGGTATCTGTTCCTTGACCTATTGGGAATGTGCTTGCAAGATTTCACGCACATTGCAGTCTGTGTTCATGATTTGAGGTGTTTTTGGCTTTGGCCACTATCGCTGCTTGCAGCTATATTTATTTATTTATTTATTTTTTGTGGGTTTAAGCGTTTCACAAACTGCTCAAAATGATATAGCGCCCCCCTTTGGCCAATTGGAGTAAGATTGGTTTTAGTGATATTTGGACTAACACTCTACATCTTTGCCAAATGCCATGAACATGTTATTTTGCATGTATGATTTAGAGGCAGAAGAATAATTTGCATAAAACTGCAATATTTATTGAATTATTAAAAAAGCATGTTTCAATTTAAAAAAAAAATCCGATCTGACAGATCTTTAGATATTGGTCCAAAGTTCATGTAAAAAAAGTTTTGTGGACGTGACGCGAAAATTCCAGAATAAAAGCGGGTTTAAGCGTTTTACAAACTGCTCAAAATGGCGGAAAATCTAAGGGCGGAGCTTACTCAACAAAGACACAGATGTCTTCCGCTTGAGTCAAAGCACGCGTGTAAGCAAGTTGCATGTCTTCAAACGAAACGAGTCATGACTTATGCCCGTTTGAAGTTTGAATTTTCAAATGCTTCGTATAGCGCCCCCCTTTGGCCGATTGGAATAAGATTGCATGTATGATTTAGAGGCAGAAGAATAATTCGCATAAAACCGCAATATTTATTGAATTATTAAAAAATAATCTTTCGCTTTAAAAGAAATCCGACCAGGCAGTTTGACCGTATTGGTCCAACTCCAAAGTTCATGTGAAAAAAGCTTTGTGCGCCTAACGCAAAAATCCCAGGAGGAGATAGATTTTTACAGTTTTTCATATAATTCAAAATCCTGGGGGATCTAAAGGTCAGAGGTTAAAAGTCAGAGCGTAACAGTTGTTCGGCATGAGGAGACGCATACGTGTTTACAGGTTTCATGGCTGTACTTAAAACAGAGCATGATCTATACCTTCGCACTTTCGAAGGCTTCCTACAGCGCCACCATTTGGCCGATTGCTGTACAAAGTAATAGCACACGTCGCCACTGTAAGCTGAACACATTGATGTTTTTATTTTCATTTTCTGTGGAAGTATACAGGAGTAGAAAGGTGCCAAAATATTGAGGAGAACTGTCTGACTGACCTACTAGATAAATAAATAACTAGAAAAATATTGTTCCTTCGAAACAATTGTGGACTCGCTTCAAGCCAGAAAACAATGGCTATAAAAGTACAAAATGTCAAGATCGCAGGCAGTGCTCTCTTTGACGTTACTGACGTCAAAGATTGGTCCATTTTGTTCCAAAAATGTGTTGTGCAAAAGTTGACCCGCTGGTGGCGCTATAACAGGCCAATGTAAGAAGGGTGGTATCTGTTCCTTGACCTATTGGGAATGTGCTTGCAAGATCTCACGCACATTGCAGGCTGTGTTCATGATTTGAGGTGTTTTTGGCTTTGGCCACTTTATCGCTGCTTGCAGCTATATTCATTATTTTTTTTTTGTGTGTGTGTGTGCAGACTGTGCACTTCATAGGCATATTAGATAAAGGTCCTTAGATTGTGTGTAGAATGTTTCATGCAAATTGCAAAAAAAAATCCTAACGGGTTTAAGCGTTTCACAAACTGCTCAAAATGATATAGCGCCCCCCTTTGGCCAATTGGGGTAAGATTGGTTTTAGTGATATTTGGACTAACACTCTACATCTTTGCCAAATGCCATGAACATGTTACTTTGCATGTATGATTTAGAGGCAGAAGAATAATTTGCATAAAACTGCAATATTCATTGAATGTATTTAAAAAAGCATGTTTCAATTTTAAAGAAATCCGATCTGACAGATCTTTAGATATCGGTCCAAAGTTCACGTAAAAAAAGTTTTGTGCACGTGGAGCAAAAATTCCAGAATAAAAGCGGGTTTACGCGTTTTACAAACTGCTCAAAATGGCGGAAAATCGAAGGGCGGAGCTTACTTAACAACGACACAGATGTCTTCCGCTTGAGTCAAAGCACGCGTGTAACAAGTTGCATGTCATCAAACGAAACGAGTCATGACTTATGCCCGTTTGAAGTTTGAATTTTCAAACGCTTCGTATAGCGCCCCCCTTTGGCCGATTGGAATAAAATTGGTTTCAGTGATACTTTGACTAACCCTCCACATCTTTGCCAAATGCCATGAACGTGTAACTTTGCATGCATGATTTAGAGGCAGAAGAATAATTTGCATAAAACCGCAATATTGATTGAATTATTAAAAAATAATGTTTCACTTTAAAAGAAATCCGACCAGACAGTTTGACCGTATTGGTCCAAAGTTCATGTGAAAAAAGTTTTGTGCGCGTTATGCAAAAATCCCAGGAGGAGATAGATTTTTACTGTTTTTCATATAATTCAAAATTCTGGGGGATCTAAAGGTCAGAGGTCAAAAGTCAGAGCGTAAAAGTTGTTCGGCATGAGGAGACGCATACGTGTATACAGGTTTCATGGCTGTACCTCAAACAGAGCATGAGCTCTATCTGTTCAAAGTTCACACATTCGAAGGCCTCCTACAGCGCCACCATTTGGCCGATTGCTATAGAAAATAATAGCACACTTCGCCACTGTAAACTGAACACATTGATGTTTTTATTTTCATTTTCTCACTAAGTATGTAGGAGTAGAAAGGAACCGAAGTTCCCGTCTACTGATTGCCTGCCTGCCTGCCTGATAGATAAATAATGACAATATCTAAAGTGTGCTCGCCTTATAGGCGAGCCCACAAATATGTATTTTACTGTTATGGGTAAATGACCAAACAATTTTGTGTGAACCTGCTCATCTGTAAATTGTTAAACCGAATGACATCAATACCTTGACTAGTACAACTGTTATTGAATAGAGACCATTGTTTATTTGCCATTATCCTGTTTTATTTTGAGCATATTGGCTTTGGAACTGAACTGGACCTTTGATGTACACTTTATAAGCTAAATGCTGTAGTCAGGAGAAGAGGGTACTTGGCTTCAGACATCACTATAAGGGTTATAAGGGTTACTGCAGCCAAAACATGTCTGAGAAGAGGGTACTCACTATATCACTATAAGGGTTACTGCAGCCAAAACATGTCTGAGAAGAGGGTACTCACTATATCACTATAAGGGTTACTGCAGCCAAAACATGTCTGAGAAGAGGGTACTCACTATATCACTATAAGGGTTACTGCAGCCAAAACATGTCTGAGAAGAGGGTACTCACTATATCACTATAAGGGTTACTGCAGCCAAAACATGTCTGAGAAGAGGGTACTCACTATATCACTATAAGGGTTACTGCAGCCAAAACATGTCTGAGAAGAGGGTACTCACTATATCACTATAAGGGTTACTGCAGCCAAAACATGTCTGAGAAGAGGGTACTCACTATATCACTATAAGGGTTACTGCAGCCAAAACATGTCTGAGAAGAGGGTACTCACTATATCACTATAAGGGTTACTGCAGCCAAAACATGTCTGAGAAGAGGGTACTCACTATATCACTATAAGGGTTACTGCAGACAAAACATGTCTGAGAAGAGGGTACTCACTATATCACTATAAGGGTTACTGCAGCCAAAACATGTCTGAGAAGAGGGTACTCACTATATCACTATAAGGGTTACTGCAGCCAAAACATGTCTGAGAAGAGGGTACTCACTATATCACTATAAGGGTTACTGCAGCCAAAACATGTCTGAGAAGAGGGTACTCACTATATCACTATAAGGGTTACTGCAGCCAAAACATGTCTGAGAAGAGGGTACTCACTATATCACTATAAGGGTTACTGCAGCCAAAACATGTCTGAGAAGAGGGTACTCACTATATCACTATAAGGGTTACTGCAGCCAAAACATGTCTGAGAACCAGTGCTATAGAGCAGGGGTTTGTGGGTGACGGGGCACCCTGGGGTGCCGTGACGGCAGTCCAGGGGTGCCGTGAGATAGTTTGATAATATTTGGAATTTATTTGGACACTTGAAAGAATATGTAGTATCATTTTAAACTTGAAATACAAAGTTATTTTCAGTCAGTTCTAATCAAAATGGCTGTTATCTCAACGTTTTCCTCGCAACACAATCACTAAAATATCGTCACTGTCGGGCAGAAACCTTGTATCTCCAAGTTTCAAATGTGTCTTTTGGTAAAGCAAAGCCCTGCTTCATCATACAAGACTGTCGCACAAAGCTAGTGAAAACATCCGATCTACAAGCACACATCGCGAGGCGTTGTGTGCTTGTAGATCCGCTGTTTTCACGACATACAAGGTTTCCACCCAACAACGACGATATGCTATAAATATAAGGGCTGGGAGTGAAAATTATAATGTAGGGGTGCCTCGGATTAAAACAATATTCATGGGGTGTCCTGAGACAACAAAAAAATGGGAACCCCTGCTATAGAGTGTTTGTTCATTAACAGGAGTCTCCCTGTCTCTGATACTTAACTACTAATCATTAAGCTGGGGACCCCCTGGGACCCACACAAGGACCCCCGGGGGTCCCTGGACCCCACATTGACAACCATACTTACTGGCCATGTAATGAAAGAAAGAAAGAAACATTGTTTTCCTTGTATGAGAGCTTTTATTGTGAAATCCCGGGGTAAGTCACATCCTTGATGTTAACATGACATCCAATCACATCACTTTTCTCGTTGTCTTTTCAAATTAAAACAAATTCTCCCCAACTCACATTTACCAGCACCAATTTACAGTACATCAGAGCCTGTACTTCACAAAGCCACAACAAGAGGGCGCCATTGGACCGTTAATATCGGGTAAGGTTTTAGTTGAGTCTCTGGCATTTAGCCAGGAATGTTTCCAACACTATGGAAATAAAGGCACCAGCTGGCAACATTCAAGCTTTATTCATCAAAAATAAAAAATTAAAAAAATATTTGGACACAACCAATAACAAAAGAAAAGAAAAATCTAAAGACATTCATTCATTCATGGAGAGGGTGTTTGTTTGTTTGTTTGTGGGGGGGGGGGCGGAGGGGGGGGGGGGGGGGGGCAGTGCAAAAGACAGTGGGGTCGAGAGGTCAAGGGGGGGAGTGGGGGTGGGGGGGGGGGGCTAGTGGGTAGAAGCCATGTTCACAGTTAGAGAGAGAGAGAGAGGGAGAGGGAGAGGGAGAGAGAGAGAGAGAGAGAGAGAGAGAATGATAATTCTATGATAATTAATGATAGTATAATCAATAGTTGATGGTCTATCTTCATAGTCAGGGTTTAAAACACCTTGGTATTTTATCAGATGTTGACGTTCTTCTCTTCGAAGCGTGTTTCTCTCACTCACCGTCAAGGACGGAGATTCATACCAATAAAAACCTGGCCTTGCCTTCTCCCTTCTTGAAAAAAAAAAACAAAACAAAAAGTCCCTAAGTAAAGATCAGTGGTGATTTAAGCGCAGATTTTAGCTGAATCGCACAGCACCGAAACAAAGCCCAGCTGAGCTACGCTAACAGGCTAAGAACGGGAAGAGGCCGAAGTAGCCAATCAGCGGAGGGGTTTAGAGACAGGGAGGGCGGGGCTAAACTTGGCCTATCAGCAGAGGGGTTTATGACCGGGGGGCGGGGCTAAACGTGGGCTGTGGGCGGGGTTTAACCACTTAATCCCGAGTGAGAAAACATCTGTGGAAAATATAGCCGACGGTACGGATAAGTCAGATGTCTGACAGTGTAGAGGGAAAACAGGAGGGGCCCAGGAACCAAGCCCTGAGGGACTCTGGACAACACAGTATAGGGTAAACGATGGGTTTAGACTGCAGGGTTTAGGGTTTAGGGACTTCGCGCGCGTGCAAGACACCAGTCATGTTGCCATACCTTAGCTTTTGCTGAACTGACGCCACTGGTTTAGGGATGGGGAATGGGAGGGGTTTTGTTTTGTTTAGGGGCGGGGTTAGGGAAGGCTGTGGACTTGGGTCCGCCCCCAGCGGGGTGTGGCAGGGCGTGGCGAGGCGAGGTGGGCGGGGCTTAGAAGCACTTGCGGTGCACGATGCTGGGCCCCGCCTCGTCGTACTCCTGCTTACTGATCCACATCTGCTGGAAGGTGGAGAGAGACGCCAGGATGGACCCCCCGATCCACACAGAGTACTTCCTCTCTGGAGGAGCGATGATCTGTAGAGAGACAGATACATACATATTGATATTATACATCTATATATTATACAGGTTGATCTGGAGGACGACAGAAAGATCGAGCATTGCGAAGGTCACATGAGCCGACTCAGCACCGTTAGAAGTCGTAAACCAGGGGGACAGAAAAGTCAATATTGTTGTGGGGCTTCTGGGACCGACTGCACTAGAAAACTAGCGCTCCTTTTTCAACTGTAACTTTGAGTGCCTTGTTCCACTAAAGAAAGTAGACCTCCAAAAAGCCGTCTTTGTTTTGGTGAGTAGCAAAACTGTATTTGTTATTTTTGGACCAGACCAGAGGGTGCAAGGGTGGTGATTAGGCTCAGGGTCAGGGTTAGTGTTGATGTCAGGGTCTTGATCTTCATGGTGGAGGGTGCCAGGCCAGTCAGGCTTAGGGTTAAGGTCAGGGTCAGGGTAAAGGTCAGGGGTCAGGTTTAGGGTCTTCCATACCTTGATCTTCATGGTGGAGGGTGCCAGGGCGGTGATCTCCTTCTGCATGCGGTCGGCGATGCCCGGGTACATGGTGGTGCCCCCGCTCAGCACGTTGTTGGCGTACAGGTCCTTACGGATGTCGATGTCACACTTCATGATGCTGTTGTAGGTGGTCTCGTGGATGCCTGCCGACTCCATGCCTGCAGAGCACAGGGAGACCACCTTAGTTAGGGATAGGGAGGGTGGTCTACATACCACAGGAAGACCACCTTAGTTAGAGATAGGGAGGGTGGTCTACATACCACAGAGACCATCTTAGTTAGGGATAGAGATAGGGAGGGTGGTCTACATACCACAGAGACCACCTTAGTTATAGAGATAGGGAGGGTGGTCTACATACCACAGGAAGACCACCTTAGTTATAGAGTTAGGGAGGGTGGTCTACATACCACAGAGACCACCTTAGTTATAGAGATAGGGAGGGTGGTCTACATACCACAGAGACCACCTTAGTTATAGAGTTAGGGAGGGTGGTCTACATACCACAGGAAGACCACCTTAGTTATAGAGTTAGGGAGGGTGGTCTAGATCAGTGTTTCTCAAATGGGGGTACGTGTACCCCTAGGGGTACGCGGAGGTACTGCAGGGGGTTCTCCGAAAATGCCCCCCAAAAAAGAGAAGTAGAAGAATGAATCATGATAATATTATTCATAGTTAAATAATTAACTGCAATTGAATTAGAAAGAGGAAAAAACATTTACTGTTATGTTTAATGATGACACTTGGAGAAATGTGTTGTGAACCTGATAGCTGCTAACCCAAATGACATACCAGGCAACTGGGATGTGTTTGATTGTAAGTTATTGACATGACAACTGGACTGAAATGTTACGGCCACAGTGTTGAAAATATATAAATAAAAATAATAAATCTGTTCAGGAGGAGCCATTTGAAACTCTCACTCCTTTTCTTATTTGTGATGTTATATACTTGAAAAGGGGGGGTTATCATAGCATCATATAGCACGAGTTATGGTTTTGATTGCAGTTTTATAAGGAAAACGTTGTTGTGGGGTAAAGGGGGTACTTGGATTCAAAAATCTGGGAAAGGTGGTACTCAAGCCAAAAAAGATTGAGAAACACTGGTCTAGATCATTGGTTCTCAACTTGTGGGTCGGGACCCCCAGGGGGGTTCCCAAATTATTTTTGGGGGTCCCCAGATGATTGACTTAACGTGCAACATTGTTTTAATGTTAACAAACCAACATAAAGTTTAAGTGTATAGAGGGTATCTGCACATGTATAAAGTGGCAATTTAAAGACTTTTTAGCACCTCTAACATGACAAATTAAACATTGGCGAAATTCTCAAATATTAGAGGCAGAAATTGTGAAAATAGCCGATCTACATGCTCACAACGCATCACGTTGCACGGCGTTGTGAGCATGTAGATCTGCTATTTTCAAAATAGAAAATGTAATGTCTCAACTCTTAGTGTTCGTATAGGGTGGGGGGTCCCTAGTCTGGGATCACTTCACTTTTCGGGGTTGTAACCGGTCTGGAGCGGAAACCACAACATGTCATGTTGTAGTACTCAAAGGACTACAATTTGCCGGAAAGAACAAACCGGATTCAGTTTTAACCCAAAATATTCCCCTGCGCTCAAGGACATACTTTTAGGGCCTACCTAATAAACCCCTTGATGCGGAGTAGTTTTGCTTTTAAAAAATTTGTTTGGTATATGCATCTTTTAGTCCAACTGTTAGCGACTGGCAAGACTACACTAGGCTACTGGAGCATTTTAATAGGGATTGGGGAAACAGACGGGGGGAACCAAATCAAAGCGACGCCGCTTCTTCTAGTGGTTTCCACGCTTTAGGCGGAAACCAAACGGCCTGTTGTGAACGAAC
Organism: Nannobrachium achirus; assembly: GCF_963921795.1. Taxonomy (NCBI): domain Eukaryota; kingdom Metazoa; phylum Chordata; class Actinopteri; order Myctophiformes; family Myctophidae; genus Nannobrachium; species Nannobrachium achirus. Next base: position 2,553,396 of record NC_137825.1, on the reverse strand, counting down.
ACCAGGCTTTCCCCCAGAAAGCCTGGTAGGCGAGGTTAGGGGGTCCCTGGTTAAAATATAATTATTTGGGGGGGGGGGGGGGGGTCCTACCTATGAAGGAAGGCTGGAACAGGGTCTCGGGACACCTGAACCTCTCATTGCCGATGGTGATGACCTGTCCGTCAGGCAGCTCGTAGCTCTTCTCCAGCGAGGAGGAGGAGGCGGCCGTCGCCATCTCGTTCTCAAAGTCCAGAGCCACGTAGCACAGCTTCTCCTTGATGTCCCGCACGATCTCCCTCTCCGCTACACACACACACACACACACACACACACACACACACACACACACACACACACACACACACACACACACACACACACACACTTATTTGGGATGCCCCTTTTAGGCAGGGTGTTTAACTGTACTTGTACTGTACATTTGTATTGTAGTAGGCAATTAATAGTAAGGGGAATATCTTAAAAAGTCCTGGAATAAATTCCTTAAACATTTCTTCACCAATGTGTTTGTAAAGGTGTCTAGTAACACATCTCACAAAGACTGAAATTCACTTTCCCTAGGAGAATCCTTGACAGCTGCTGAAAGTTGGGGTCCCATTAAATTAACTATACAGGATAAAACACATCAAAATAGATATGCTTTAAGTAGCATGTGAGGGTCAAACTAGGTTTTTTTCATGATTCTGATTCCATTGCAAGCTTTTGTTTTGCACAAAAAACATTCCTTGGCCCAAAAACGGCCCGACAAAACTATGGTTTAGTGATGAGTCATCACTTTTCACAGTTTTGTGGGAGCCGCCTTTACCCCAATATTTCTTTTTTTTTTTGTGCAAAACAAATGCTTGCAATGGATTCAGAATCATGAAAAACCCACATGCTACTTAAGCATATTTATTTTGGTGTGTTTTATGCTGTATTGTTAATTTAATGGGAGCCCAACTTTCAGCAGCTGTCAAGGATTCTCCCAGGGAAAGTGAATTTCAGTCTGTGTGAGATGTGTTACTAGACACCTTTACAAACACATTGGTGAAGAAATGTTTTGGTAAGGAATTTATTCCAGGATATGACATTATTTCCTATAAAGCAGCGCTGCTCTGCGTGTAGGCTTGTCTGTGGGGAATGACAGCGAAATGATCCGACAGATTGAATGTCAATCAACAACAGCCGTTGTGGACTGGAGGTGGACAGCATTGTGTTCTATGTGTTTAGACTGCGTGTCCACCGATCTGGTGTGAAAGCTGGTTGAGACAACATTTATCTGTAAACTTATACAAATCTTTTTTTAACCATAAACCAGTAGACCAATGTGGGGTCCGGGGACCCCCAGGAGTCCCTGAGGGGGGTCCCGGCGGTCCTTCACTAAATGTTTGATACTGTAGGCATGTGTGACTATAAAGTGTACAAATGGAACCAAATGGACCCTTACGGGTCTGTGACTCCAAACAAATGGAGATGCGGGCGTGCGCGTGTGTGTGTGTGTGTGTGTGTGTGTGTGCGTGTGTGTGCGTGTGTGTGTGTGTGTGTGCGTGTGTGTGTGTGTGTGTGTGTGTGTGTGTGCGTGCATGTGTGCGTACCTGTGGTGACGAAGCTGTATCCTCTCTCGGTGAGGATCTTCATGAGGTAGTCTGTGAGATCTCTTCCTGCCAGGTCCAACCTCATGATGGCGTGAGGCAGAGCGTAGCCCTCGTAGATGGGCACGTTGTGGGTGACGCCATCTCCACTGTCCAACACTATACCTGTAGATAGATAGATATAGATCTATAGAACCATCCCCACTGTCCAGAACTATACCTGTAAATACAGTAGATCTATAGAACCATCTCCACTGTCCAACACTATGCCTGTAAATACAGTAGATATATAAAGCCATCCCCACTGTACAGATTCAGATTCAGATTACTTTATTAACCATTGTGTAATACACATAGGAATTTGCTTTGGCATAGGCTACTACATTTTTGCATTCAAATCAGAATGCAACACGTAGTCACCACAGCAGCCATGGGCGGCGCCATCTTGGAATTCAGAACTATGCCTGTTAATAGATAGATATATAGAACCATCCCAGCTGTCTACAACTGTACCTAAGGGCAAAAGGGTGAGGTTGCGCCATGTCTTGGCCATCTGGCCAGTGATGTATATTGGACCTGTTATACCATATATGGAGACCCCTGGTATATGGAGATCCATCACAGATTATGGGCTTAATATTGATGACATCAGGGTTCTCCATATATGGGCATAAAAGGGATTTGGTTCCACTGGCATCACAGGGATCTCCATATCTCCATATATGGGCATAACAGGGATTTGGTTCCCCCTAGCATCACAGGGATCTCCGTTATATGGGCATCACAGTGATGTCAGAGCATGATGTCAGAGCGTGAGAGTCAATCCACAAAAAAGATAAGCGTTACCCATACATACAGATACGGTCATGATGATAGTAAACCAATAACACCTGTAAATATATAGATAGTTAGATATATATACCCCATCCATCAGCGCCTGAACAATGGAGACCAGTGCCAGTGGGCACTGGTCTCAAACCTCGGTTCGAAGTGATGCGGTGAATCTGAGTATAAAATTATCTAGAGCTACAGAATTCTGAATTCTGAATGAATGAATGATTTTATCTGGAGGGCCGGATTGTCATGTGAAGCTTGACCAATCCTAATGAGACCAAACTATGGTCTCATTGGACATATCTGTCTGGGAGGGAGGGAGGGAGGGATGGAGGTAGGTACATAGATACATAGGTAGATAGATATAATACTGACCAGTGGTGCGTCCAGATGCGTACAGTGACAGGACCGCCTGGATGGCAACATACATGGCAGGAACGTTGAAGGTCTCAAACATGATCTGAGAGAGAGAGAGAGAGAGAGAGAGAGAGAGAGAGAGAGGGAGAGGGAGAGGGAGAGAGAGAGAGAGAGAGAGAGAGAGAGAGGGGGAGAGGGAGAGAGAGAGAGAGAGAGAGAGAGAGAGATTCAACTGGGGTGTGTGTGCGTGCGTGCGTGCGTGTGCGTGTTGAAGTGAATTATATTAGAAATGATATTATTATGTAGCAGTGAATACTTGGTGTTGCTAGTTTGAGTTTGAGTGCTGAGAACTTGGATGTAAACACCAGCTGTAGATCAGGTCAGAAGGTAGGGAGGATAGGATGGAAGGTCAGAAGGTAGGGAGGATAGGATTGAAGGTCACAGCTGGCAGCACATTTGTTTTATGGCTGTGAAGGAGATCAGGAGTTCTTGGCTTTTTAAAAAAGAGAAGAATGTCTTATTGTTTCTGCTTTAGCCAATTATGAACTGAGAGTCAGGGTAGGGCATGAAGGCAGTCTTGTCTTGTGTGTCGTTGGTGAAGGACGTATGTATGTGTGTGTGACTGTTACAGCACTTCAAAAAATACGGGAGTGTGTCGCTGTTACTACATGTCATCTTTTCGACACCCGACTCTAACCCTCATCCTAACCTTAACCTCCGTGGAGTGAGTCGCTAAACCTCCGGTCGAAATGATGGGCGTTCGCAAAAGCGAGATTTCCCCAAAAATACATGTTTTACTTTTAACATCATTTCTGGTCATGTAGACACCAGTGTCTCTTTCTAGTCATGTAGACACCAGTGTTATGTATCTTTCTAGTCATGTTGACACCAGTGTCTTTTAGTTGAGATTTTAACTCCCCCGAGTCCCCATCTTTAAACCAATCCAGTGACTTTGATTGGTGCAGGGCTGAGCATGGATCAGATTGTAAATACCATCATTTATCTATTTCACTGCAGGTGAAATAGTTATCGTCCCTAACCCTTAAATTCAACAAATTCTTTCAATAGACTAGAATCTTGTTTTATTTGATGGCCTTCCTGCCCTGGCATTTGGCCTTTGTGCCCTCAAAAATGGACAACACCATAGGCCAAGTGGCCACGCCCCTAAAATTATGAAATTCCAAGCCTGGTTAGGGTATATAATAGGGTTTAGGGTACCTGGGTCATCTTCTCTCTGTTAGCCTTAGGGTTCAGTGTGTTAGGGTATATAATAGGATTAGGGATTATGGTATATAATAGGGTTTAGGGTTTAGGGTTTAGGGTTTAGGGTATAGTACCTGGGTCATCTTCTCTCTGTTGGCTTTAGGGTTCAGCGGGGCTTCTGTCAGCAGGGTAGGATGTTCCTCTGGAGCCACTCGCAGCTCGTTGTAGAATGAATGATGCCAGATCTGACCAATCACAGAGGAGAAGGGGAGGAGCATAGGAGAGAGAGAGAGAGAGAGAGAGAGAGAGAGAGAGAGAGAGAGAGAGAGAGAGAGGTGATGACTGTGAACTACATTCACTCCAGTTTTCAAATCAAGATCCATTATGGGCATTTGAGCCACAAAACGTAGAACATTTTGTTTTCATTGGATACGATTTTTGCCACAATTCCATGTTGTATTGATATTGTTCTCTCTCCTATGATTATCATAGGAGATATAATGTTCTACTTGTAAGTAACACAGATGTTTAACAATAATGTAACTCTTTAGATCGTAAAATGAAACCAAATCTGATTTGGTTTAATTTTACACTCTTAAGGACCACCTTCTCCATATCATCCCAGTTGGTGATGATGTCATGTCCTTACCTTCTCCATATCATCCCAGTTGGTGATGATGTCATGTCCTTACCTTCTCCATATCATCCCAGTTGGTGATGATGTCATGTCCTTACCTTCTCCATATCATCCCAGTTGGTGATGATGTCATGTCCTTACCTTCTCCATATCATCCCAGTTGGTGATGATGTCATGTCCTTACCTTCTCCATATCATCCCAGTTGGTGATGATGCCATGTCCTTACCTTCTCCATATCATCCCAGTTGGTGATGATGTCATGTCCTTACCTTCTCCATATCATCCCAGTTGGTGATGATGTCATGTCCTTACCTTCTCCATATCATCCCAGTTGGTGATGATGTCATGTCCTTACCTTCTC
>NC_137825.1:2533435-2543435 GCF_963921795.1 Nannobrachium achirus | reverse complement strand
TACGCCACTGTTAGTGTGTCTGTGCCTCATGCAGGATTTGTGTTGTTATAAATATATTCCAAATGTTTCAAGATTGTTGTAAAATAGTCTGATCTTCCAATTTACGGTTTCAGATTCGGGTCGGGAGCGTAGACAGCCTATGTCATTTTGTAGTCCTACCTACAGTAGACGGACTACAAGCTCATAATGTGTAGCAATAAAATTAAAGCCGACGGAGGTTCAGGATGTTGATGCTATATCAACTCATTTAGCTGGCGATCCCATCGAGGACCCCTAGGGGGTCCCCAGACCTCACTTTGAGAACTAATACTATTACTATTAATAATAATATAGAGGGTATGTGCGTGACATCATCATCATACCCGGAAGTAATGCGGGAACGCCTACTGAGTGGCAAAACACTACTTTCTGACCTTGACAGCCCAATACATCCACACAGAAAAGTCTTATCAGATTGCAATAAATTATGTTAAACAACGTTAAACTTAGTTTGCCACTCACTTTGCCACTCGATTTGCCACTCACTTTATGCATGCACAAACCCTCTCTAGCTTCACCTGCAAAATACTGTAACATAAAAGCAATGGTTGATGTATGGCTATACACCCTATTTACTCTTATTTACTTTGACAAAGTGCTTTACAGTGGCAAATAAAATACAGTGCATCAAAATACAACGATAAAATCATTACAGCAATAGATTAAAAAATCACACCCAATGTGAAGTGAGCGGTGGTCATGCTTGCATAACGTCTTCAGACTAGGATTTGAGTCTAGGATGTACAGGCTATGCTACAAACACACGTTTTACTATGGCAAAACACTGAGGAAAAAGGCTACAGACACACACACAGCCACTAATAGGAGAACAAATATATATAACAAAAACAATAAACAAGTGATCTAAGGGAAGGCCTTGGTGTAGAGGTAGGTTTTAAAAGATGCTACTACTGATGTACCTGGAGGTGCCCGGGCTGCAAGGCCCGATCAGCCCTAGTGACGAGGTTGGATGTAAAGCCCCTTTTCTACAGGCCCAACACCACACCACACACACCACACCACACCACACCACACCACACCACACCACACCACACCACACCACACCGCCCACTTGTGCCAGGTTTTCCACTACAAGGACCTGGGTAGAGTGGTGTGAAACTGATCACTCACTGACTTTTCATACAGTATAGTATAGTATAGTATATAGTATAGATATAGTTGTAGTACATGATAATAGATTATAATAATCTATTATAGTGTATTATAGTTATCATAGTAATACATTAATACTTTACAGTGTATTGTAATCACAGTTATAATCCATTATAGTGTACTATAATTTATGATAGTTGTAATACAAATTTATATTGTATTATAATCACAGTTAAAAGGGTCAATTTGTTTCGTACCGATAGGGGTACTTTTGTGTAATGGAAAATGTAGATATTTTCATGCGGTGCATTGTGGTGCATTGTGGTGTGGTGTGGTGTGGTGTGGTGTGGTGCTAAAGCTGCAGTCGAAAAGGGGCTTTAATTAATGGAGTCAGCAGAGCCCTATAAGGCTGGCATGGTTCCAGCATGTCTAAAATGTACCTGGAGGGAAGACCTTGCAAGGCTTTAAAAGTAGTAAAAGTAAAATCTTAAACTCTATTCTAAAACCAATAGATTTCAAACCGAATCGAACCACACCCTTAAACAAGAGCTGTGTTTTTTTTACATTGTCCGATAAGCTGCCTAGCTGTGCTTGGATAGAGAGGAGGGGGGGGGGGCGAATAGGAGGATCTCAGATTTTCTCATTTATAGATTTGTTTTTGGGCTTTTATGCCTTTATTTATAGGACAGTAGACTGACAGGTCTTTATTGATAGGACAGTAGACTGACAGGTCTTTGTTGATAGGACAGTAGACTGACAGGTCTTTATTGATAGGACAGTAGACTGACAGGTCTTTATTGATAGGACAGTAGACTGACAGGTCTTTATTGATAGGACAGTAGACTGACAGCTCTTTATTGATAGGACAGTAGACTGACAGCTCTTTATTGATAGGACAGTAGACTGACAGCTCTTTATTGATAGGACAGTAGACTGACAGGTCTTTATTGATAGGACAGTAGACTGACAGCTCTTTATTGATAGGACAGTAGACTGACAGCTCTTTATTGATAGGACAGTAGACTGACAGGTCTTTATTGATAGGACAGTAGACTGGCAGGTCTTTATTGATAGGACAGTAGACTGACAGCTCTTTATTGATAGGACAGTAGACAGCTCTTTATTGATAGGACAGTAGACTGACAGGTCTTTATTGATAGGACAGTAGACTGACAGGTCTTTATAGCTCGTTATTGATAGGACAGTAGACTGACAGGTCTTTATAGCTCGTTATTGATAGGACAGTAGACTGACAGGTCTTTATTGATAGGACAGTAGACTGACAGGTCTTTATTGATAGGACAGTAGACTGACAGGTCTTTATTGATAGGACAGTAGACTGACAGGTCTTTATTGATAGGACAGTAGACTGACAGCTCTTTATTGATAGGACAGTAGACTGACAGCTCTTTATTGATAGGACAGTAGACTGACAGCTCTTTATTGATAGGACAGTAGACTGACAGGAAATGGGGGGAGAGACAGGGAGTGACAGGCGGCAAAGTGCGCCCGGATCGGGAATCGAACCCCCATCCCGACTACCTTTGCTGCGTGTCGCTCCCCATCTGTCTCTCTGTTACCTGTCAGTCTACTGTCCTATCAATAAAGAGCTGTCAGTCTACTGTCCTATCAATAAAGAGCTGTCAGTCTACTGTCCTATCAATAAAGACCTGTCAGTCTACTGTCCTATCAATAAAGAGATGTCAGTCTACTGTCCTATCAATAAAGACCTGTCAGTCTACTGTCCTATCAATAAAGAGATGTCAGTCTACTGTCCTATCAATAAAGAGCTGTCAGTCTACTGTCCTATCAATAAAGACCTGTCAGTCTACTGTCCTATCAATAAAGACCTGTCAGTCTACTGTCCTATCAATAAAGACCTGTCAGTCTACTGTCCTATCAATAAAGACATGTCAGTCTACTGTCCTATCAATAAAGACCTGTCAGTCTACTGTCCTATCAATAAAGAGCTGTCAGTCTACTGTCCTATCAATAAAGAGCTGTCAGTCTACAGTAAGACCTGTCAGTCTACTGTCCTATCAATAAAGACCTGTCAGTCTACTGTCCAATCAATAAAGACCTGTCAGTATACTGTCCTATCAATAAAGAGCTGTCAATCTACTGTCCTATCAATAAAGGCATAAAATACCAAAACATATCTTTAAAATAAAAAGGATTTAAAGGGACTCACACATCTCAGCGCTCAACACACATTCATCATCATCACCATGAGATCTGAAAGAGACTGATCACCTTAATGGAAGTTTACTCTACAACACTATGGACCATGTCAGTGGTTCTCAACCTTTTCAGGCTGCGACCCCCAAAATAATCATATTTTAACTGGGGATCCCCCCCACCCCACCCTGACGAGCACTATGAGTTGAGGCATTACATTTTGTATAACACGGTTCTATTGTGAAAATAGCAGATCTACATGCTCACAACCCCTCACGTTGTGAGCATGTAGATCTGCTATTTTCACAATTTCTACCTCTAATATTTGACAATTTGGCCAATGATTAATTTGTAATTTTAGAGGTATTAAAAAGTCCTTAAATTGTCACTTTAGAAATGTGCAGATACCCTCTATACACTTAAACCATAATGTTGGTTTGTTTACTGTTGAGTGATAAAAAACAATGTTGCACATTAAGTTAATCATCTGGGGACCCCTCTGGGGGTCCCGACCCACAGGTTGAGAACCACTGGACTATGTAGTTGAGGTGGGGGGGCTTCATCTCTCTCTCTCTCTCTCGCTCTCTCTCTCTCTCTCTCTCTCTCTCTCTCTCTCTCTCTCTCTCTCTCTCTCTCTCAGCTGAGGGTCTTTGGTCTGAAACTCATCATTTAGGACCCCTGAGGACCCCTGGTCCATGATGTAAACATCTCTATGTTGAAGGCCCACCATGCTTCATCTAAACAGCACACCTGTTAGCGTAGCGACAGGCTAATCCAGACAGACAGACAGACAGACAGACAGACAGACAGACAGACAGACAGACAGACAGGCTAACAGACAGCCCTCTGCAGTTATCAGTCTTCAGTCGGGCCGACGGTGCAACTCCAGCTGTTATCGCTGTGCCTTGCCCAATGGCACAGGTAGGAGTATTTCCCTCACTAGCATGCATGTAGTTTTGGAGCAAAACCTAACCCAACCCAATGTAACCCAAGCTAACCCAACCAAATCCAATCCAATCCAATCTAACTCAACTCAACTCAACCCAACCCAACCCAACCCAACCCAACCCAACCCAACTCAACTCAACCCAACCAAATGAACTCCATCACAGCACAGGACATGAACATGAACATGAAGTCAGAGAGGTCATCCTAATAGGCAACACTGCACTCCCCAACTCAGAGCTATACCAATTCAATAGCACTCAATGTTCAATAGAAGACATGCGTCAAACTAGGGAGAGGAGAGGAGAGGAGAGGAGAGGAGAGGAGAGGAGAGGAGAGGAGAGGAGAGGAGAGGAGAGGGAAGGGGAGGGGAGGGGAGGGGAGGGGAGGGGAGGGGAGGGGAGGAGATGAGAGGAGAGGAGAGGAGAGGAGAGGAGAGGAGAGGAGAGGAGAGGAGGATTGAGATAATAATAGCCATTTATGGTAGAACTGACTGAAAAGAAAATTGTACTTCAACTTTAACATGATTCTAAATAATATATATTTTGAGTGTCCAAATAAATTCCAAATATTATGAAATGATCTTGCGGTGCCCCGCCGTCACCCACTTTGAAAAGCCCTGATCTAGACTGGTGGTTTTCAACCTGTGGGTCGGGACCCCCAGGGGGTCCCCAAATCATTGTGGGGGGGTCCCCAGATGATTAACTTAACGTGTGTAAACCTTGTTTTCCCTCTCAACAGTAAACAAACCTAGAAGTGTACAGAGGGTATCTGCACATTTATAAAGTGAACAAACCTGGAAGTGTACAGAGGGTATCTGCACATTTATAAAGTGAACAAACCTGGAAGTGTACAGAGGGTATCTGCACATTTATAAAGTGAACAAACCTGGAAGTGTACAGAGGGCATCTGCACATTTATAAAGTGAACAAACCTGGAAGTGTACAGAGGGCATCTGCACATTTATAAAGTGACAATTTAATACTAAAGTGACTTTTTAACAACCTCTAAAGTAACACATTAAACACTGGCCAAATTGTCAAACATTAGAGGCATGAAATTGGCATACAGGGGGTCCTCCAAATCTTTATACTACAGGGGGTCCTCCAAATCTTTATACTACAGAGGGTCCTCCAAATCTTTATACTACAGAGGGTCCTCCAAATCTTTATACTACAGAGGGTCCTCCAAATCTTTATACTACAGGGGGTCCTCCAAATCTTTATACTACAGGGGGTCCTCCAAATCTTTATACTACAGAGGGTCCTCCAAATCTTTATACTACAGGGGGTCCTCCAAATCTTTGTGTGATAGAAACTGTTTTCTCCTTTTTTATATTAACCACTTGAACCCTAGCATCCATATTCTGGACTTAAGCCAAAAATAGCAGATCTACAAGCTCACTGAGCTTGTAGATCTGCTATTTTCGGCAAAGAGGTTTGGTGTAGAGGGGGAAAATGAGCAGACCAGGTACAGAGTAAAGGTCAAAGTTCATTAAGTATTGACGGTTCAAGTGGTTAAATATCTGAAAACACAAATTGACATGAATCCAAAATACACTGATGACTGTGCTGTCAAACAATGAAATCTATTGATAAGGTAGTGGGGGTCCCTGCTTCCTCTCTCCTCTCAGCTAAGGGGTGAACAGGTTGAGGACCCCTGGTCTAGACCAGCGGTTCTCAACCTGTGGGTCGGGACCCCCCGGGTGGGTCCCCAAATTATTTGGCGGGGTCCCCAGATGATTAACTTAACGTGCAACATTGTTTTCTCACTCAACAGTAAACAAACCAACATACAGTTTAGAGGGTATCTGCACGTTTCTAAAGTGACAATTTAAGGACTTTTTTAATACATCTAAAATGAATAAATCATACATTGGTCAAATTGTCAAATATTAGAGGCTGAAATTGTGAAAATAGCAGATCTGCATGCTCACAACGCCCTGCGTTGTGAGGCGTTGTGAGCATGTAGATCTGCTATTTTCACAATAGAACCGCGTTATACAAAATGTAATGCCTCGACTCTTAGTGCTCGTCAGGTTGGTGGGGGGGTCACCAGTTAAAATGTGATTATTTTGGGGGGTCCCCCGGCCTGAACAGGTTGAGGACCCCTGGTGTAGACACTAGGAGGAGGAGGAGGAGGTAGTAAGAGGAGTAACTCACCCTGGACGCAGAGAGGAGCAGGTTGTATCAGGAGCAGCAGCAGCGGTTCCTACAGCAGTGAGCGGGAGGTGAAGGAGTCAGCCTGCTTTATCTCCTCCTCTCCCCCTCCCCCCCCCTCCCTGCTCCTCCTCCCCTCTCCCATCACTCCCCCCCCCCCCCCCCTCCCCTCCCTGCTCCTCCTCCCCTCTCCCATCACTCCTCCTCCCCCCCCCCCCTCCCCTCCCTGCTCCTCCTCCCCTCTCCCATCACTCCCCCCCCCCCCCTCCCCTCCCTGCTCCTCCTCCCCTCTCCCATCACTCCCCCCCCCCCCCGCCCCTCCCCTCCCTCCCCCCGCTCCTCCTCCCCTCTCCATCACTCCCAAACATGGAGGCTGTTCTCCTCTCCCTCTCCTGCGGCCCGCCGCATCACCTCCTTATAGGGCCAGGCCCCCGCGGGGCCGCGGCCAATCAGGGCCCTCCGCCCCGCATCCCGGCCTAACTGACCCACTCTCCTCTCTCTCTCTCTCTCCTCTCTCTCTCTCTCTCTCTCTCTCTCTCTCTCTGTCTCTGTCTCTGTCTCTCTCTCTCTCTCTCTCTGTCTCTCTCTGTGTGTGTGTCTCTCTCTCTCTCTCTCTCTCTGTCTCTGTCTCTGTCTCTGTCTCTCTCTCTCTCTCTCTCTCTCCCTCCTCCGTTGTACGCCCCGCATTCCAGCTTCCTGCTTGAGAGAGAGAGAGGAGACACGCGCGCACACACGCACGCAATACACACGCAAGCACTACACTGCACGCACACACACACTGCACGCACCGCACGCACTGCACGCACACACACACTGCTGCATGCGAGCAGTCTTGAAGTATTCAACACATTTCATCAGTCCTTCTCGATTTTATTCAACGGACACTCTTGATTGATTGATTGAAGACTTTATCACAAGTTTTGCATAGGAAAAAGGTACCGTTCACTGGTACAAGGTCAACTAAAAAGGATAAGTTCAAGAAAGCACACAGCTTATTTACATTGAGATCCTTGTTCAACTCATATAGGCCTAACATTGAATGACAGACAGATAAGGCCATCAGAACACAGTACTACGCAGAATAAATAAATACAATAATAAACTTTAAAGCCATACTGTGTAAGATGCCCAACTAGTGGTCATTAGCCCTATAGCAAACCGCGGTCGCGTCCGCGTCTTTCGGACGTTTTTCGTACCTTCAGACCCCCGCGTCTGCCTCCACCTCGCTGAGATCTATCTTTTAAGGGGTCCCTTGTTCCTGTGCGTTCAGTAATTCCAGAGATACGGACTCCTTCACCCTGCCTGGTAGGCGAAATTACCTAGAGAAGGGATGGTACAAACGGGCGACAACAAATATGGCTGCCATAGCGACCCCACTTCAAGATGCGCTGTGATTGGCCGGCAGTTGTATAACCCTCGCTGTGATTGGCCGGTAGTGTGATGACGCAATTTTGGCGCGAGATCCGGTCCACGGCAAGGATCTCAGTTTACATACAGAGAAGGCTTTACAGGCTGAAATTCACGGCGCGGATCTTCTAAAACTTTTGTGATTTAATAGTTAGGAGAATTTTAAGATTTGTTTTATAAAAAAAGTTACATAGTACAACTTTAATAATAATAAACACGATGCAAAAATACATGGTACTGTATTTACCATTGAAAGGTCAGGGGGAGGTAAGGATAGGCTAAGATTACCGGTAGCAGTTTCCAGTAGCAGTGACTACTATAGAAATATTAATCTAAGAAAAAACACAGGGAAAAATCTAAACATAAAAATGCTATCTACATTACATTACAAGTATAGTCATTGAGGGTTATGAGCTAAGGTGGAGTCTTCAGACCATGTTGGAAGCTAGGGAGTGAGTCTGTAGTTCTAATGGAAGCTAGGGAGTGAGGACCTTCCAGGGAAAGTGCTCATGTGCGTCTTGCGGTGACATGCTTCCTAGTTTCTTCTTCTCTGAGCTGTTATTGTTTTGTTTTTTTCGCACTGTTTTTTTGACTTTGCACTATTAAGTTGGAACTATTGCTGTATTGACTTTGACCTCTAAGGACCTTCCAGGGAGAGTGCTCATGTGCGTCTTGTGGTGACACGCTGCCTAGTTTTCTGTTTTTTTCGCACTGTTTTTCGACATTGCGCTATTAGGTTGTGTTGGTAGTTTCTGTCTTGTTTAACAATGACAGTGAGATACTTGTTGCACTAACTAGCATTGACTGCTTTGGTCTCTTTTTGTAAGACACTTTATGTATATATACTTATATTTAATTCGCCCCCTCTATTTGATGCACCTTCTCTTTTTTGGTACTGTACTGCTCTTGTTTTTACTCTTATCTATTTTTTCCTACTTCTCTGTAACTTTGTAAATAACTGTATACTGCTGTGCTACAACTGGACAACTAAATTTCCCCCTTGGGATAATAAAGGTATCTATCTATCTATCTAGGGAGTGAGTCTGTAGTTCTAATGGAAGCTAGGGAGTGAGTCTGTAGTTCTAATGGAAGCTAGGGAGTGAGTCTGTAGTTCTAAGTGCAACAGGGAGTTTATTCCACAGTTTGGGAGAGTCTAAAGTGGCGTTTCCATAAACTTATTCGAATTAGGGAAGCCTATTATCAGAAATACGCATTAAGACAAAGCGAATTTAGCATGTTTCCATTTGCGGGTGTCATTCGAATTAGCGACGTCGCAAGAGTTGATCGGGCTGATTTTTATCAGACCGAACCTGAGCACTGCACCGTCTGCACGTCTGACTGCTGTGACTCGGTCGCTGTCTAGTAGTGGGAAGAAGGTGTTATCATCATCATGGCCCCAAATAACTTTTAAATACAATTGGCGACGAGTCTCTTACGAAATTGTCAAGAGTTCCTCTCAATACATAAAGCTACCGGTTCACCGGGAAAACCGCAGTCGCGTCGCTGCGGTTGCACAGTGCAAGTTTTAGCGTCCTCTGGAAGGTCAGGTGGCCGATCTGCAAGCTCTCAACGCGGCGCGGAGACGTGGATGCGAGCTGCTGTGCCTGTGAGCTTGTAGATTGGGCACGTCAGGCACGCAACACCGTGGGATGAGGAAGGGTTCGCTCGCCACCGATGGCTTGAGGTGAAAACGGGAGGAATTTACACATGGTCCGTGTCACTCCGTGTGTAACAAACAACAGGTTTGTTTTGTGGGCTAACGCTATACCATGGACAAAGCGGCAGGGGAAATGGACCTAGAACGTCATCATCTATTCGCATGTATTGTCTGACCCGTTTCCATTCACTTAAGCGCATTTCTCTCTAGGTCGTCCTCAGACGAGCCCTCCATCGTTGTTTCCAGTCATCTCGGTTCTCCATACATCTGGCCAGCTCATTGGTGTTCTGTGTCCCTACGTCTTCCTTGAGTACGTCCACGTATGTTTTTGTGGGACGTCCTCGCGACCGGTGACCATGTGTTGGCTCCCACAGTACCAATTTGCTGGCTGGAAGCTCCGGGTGTCTTTGGCAGTGTCCTGCTAGTCTCATTCTTCTGGTGGCAATTTTCTCGCTTACCCTTGGTATTCCCTCATACAGGCTCCTGTTGGTAACATGTGCAC
>NC_137825.1:2508435-2528435 GCF_963921795.1 Nannobrachium achirus | reverse complement strand
TGCTGTATGATGTGTTTTGCCAGTTGGGCTGTACGGTGCTGGTAAGTGTATTTTATGATGCCTTTCACACTGGCTGCACATCTTTTTTCAAACAGTCCTTGGAGGGATGGAGGTTCTCCTCTGATGATGTGCTGGAGCGCTTTCACCATCCTGTCCTTAAAAACAACCTTTCTGACTGGCTGGCTGACAGCAAATACAACCAGGCCTCTAGTCTGACATCATATAAAACAGAAACATATTGCCATGTCTGCCTCATGGTGACCGAAATGTGTCTCGTGTTCGCATCGTTCCCTTCGCACCGGTGTGCTTTTTTCACAAAGCATCAGGGTTTTTCAGTTTTGGTTAATGGCACTTATTTCTAGTCTAGTTTGACCTGCAGAATCTGGTTTTAGACAAATGTAACATCCTTGGTCTGAACCGACCCCACCCTCTCTCCCTCTCTCTCTCTCTCTCTCTCTCTCTCTCTCTCTCTCTCTCTCTCTCTCTCTCTCTCTCTCTCTCTCTCTCTCTCTCTCCCTCTCTCTCTCTCTCTCTCTCTCCTCTCTCTCTCTCTCTCTCTCTCTCCCTCTCTCTCTCTCTCTCTCTCTCTCTCTTCCCTCTCTCTCTCTCTCTCTCTCTCTCTCTCTCTCTCTCTCTCTCTCTCTCTCTCTCTCTCTGTCATTCTCCTCTCTCTCCTCTCCACATAAGGAAGTACACTACACCCACACACACACACACACACACACACACACACACACACACACACACACACACACACGCACGCACACACACACACGCACGTACACACAGCCAGGCCGATGACATCATCAGTTTATAGAGTAGCTCTACACATCCTCCTACAAGACATGCCAGACCTGTGTGTGTGTGTGTGTGTGTGTGTGTGTGTGTGTGTGTGTGTGTGTGTGTGTGTGTGTGTGTGTGTGTGTGTGTGTGTGTGTGTGTGTTTGTGGATCTCCAACCCATCCTAATTTAGGAGCAGCTCACAGAGCAGACCTTACACATGATCCATGACGCCTCCACCGCTAGGCCAGAGGGACCGGGGGGCCCAGGGGCCCCTGACTGGGACCATGGGGGGCCCCTGGCTAACACTAGCCTGCACTCGTTGCCAACGTTTGTGCGTGCGCGTGTGCGTGTGTGTGTGTGTGTGTGTGTGTGTGTGTGTGTGTGTGTGTGTGTGTGTGTGTGTGTGTGTGTGCGTGCGTGCGTGCGTGTGCGTTTGATGACATTTAGCCTCTCAGAACCAAAAATATGAATATTTTCAGATCAGATTTTGTCCACAATTCCATGCTGTATTGATGTTGATGTTGGTATCCATGTTGATGACATGAGTGTAGACATACTGTGTACCGATTTACGTGATTTTAGGGCAGAATCTGTAGGAGCAGTGTCCAAAAATGTGTTTGAAAAAATTGTCCTGATGGTGGCGCTATTTGGGACAGATCCATGTTGAAGACATCATGGGTCTAGACAAGTGTGTACCGATTTGCGTGATTTCAGGGCAAAATTTGTAGGAGCAGTATCCAAAAATGTGTTTTGCAAGAATCGGCCTCATGGTGGCGCTAGAAGAGGGGCATGTGAGAATTGATGGGTGGAGGTTGGGGTTTGGCAGGCAAGGAGTGTGTGTGCACAATTTGGCATGGATCGGGGCAACGGTTGCGGAGATATGAGCAGGGCAAATGTGTGACATGTGACTGCAGACGGACTGACAGCCGGTGGAGGTTTTGATAGTAACTGCGACCTGACGGTTGCAATAAAGTAATGCAGATGTTTGACAATCAATGATTTAACTCCTGAGAGCATAAAATGAAAACCAAATCCATTTGGTTGTCATTTTCAGTTAAAGATCTATAATCAATCAATAAATCAATCAAACTTCATCTATCAAGCACGTTTTACACAACCTTATTTGACCCTGTAAAAGCAACGCGATGACATCAAAACAACACAAGAGGTCTTCAACAGGGGGTCCGGGACCCCTAGGGTGTCCTCAGAGTTACCACAGGGGGGCCGCCAAATCTTTGTGATAGGATCCATCCATCCATCCATCTTCAACCGCTTATCCGGAATCGGGTCGTGGGGGTAACAGTTCCAACTGAGACCTCCAGATTTCCTTATCCTGAGCAACTTCCTCCACTCCCTCAGGGAGTATACCGAGGCGTTCCCAAGCCAGTCTGGAGATATAATCCCTCCCTCTGATCCCTACTGAGTGGCAAAACTTTCTGGCCTTGACAGCCCAAACATCCACACAGAAAAGTCCTACAGTATCTGATGGCATTTAACGACGTTAAATGGCGTTAAACTCACTTTGCCACTCGATTTGCCACTCACTTTATGCATGCGCATTCCCTCTATATCACATTACTGTCTTAGGAATGCGAAAAATACAAAAAAATATATATTATATTGAACTCAAGTCACAGGGTAATCAATAGAAAAAAAGGCATTTTGGGGGTCCTTTAGGGCAATGGTTCTAAACCTGTGGGTCGCTACCCCCAGGGGGGTCACCAAATTATTTTTTGGGGGGGGCCCCAGATGATTAACTTAATTTCTCTCTCAACAGTAAACAAACCAACATAAAGTTTAAGTGTATAGAGGGTATCTGCACATTTCTAAAGTGACAATTTAAGGACTTTTTAATACCTCTAAAATGACAAATTAAACATTTAGTCTAGTGGAATTTCTGAAAAATGTGATTGTTAGAGGCATTTTGGGGTAAAAGATGGGAACCAGTCTATTTTACACAATTCAAGGGTGCTGAATCTGAAAAAAATGGTTCCCAAGCAAAATTTGGAGTTTTTGACCTTCTAATTTGCATAACAAAATAGCTGCCGAATTGTCAATTTTAAACTATTTCTTCAAGGGATATTTCACTTTCAAAAAACCTTTAGTAATTTTATCGTCTAATCAAGCTTTTGGGAACAACCAGGACAGTTTTTGAGTTGTTTAATTCTATTTAGATTTAGATTTTTGATATTCATTTTATCAGACACGCCCCCTTCCTATACAAACCCATTGTAACTTCAAACTCCATTTTAACCATGATAGATTTAATGAAAACACCCATTCTTTTTTCTGGTGACTCCTGACATCCTCCTAATACGTGAGCAGGTCAATAAGAATTTTCATTTATTTTTAATAATTTCTTAATTGTATTTAATTTTTTTCATTTTCCCAAATAATTATAGGAAAATAAACTAAAAAGGTTATCGAAAGAACACTGCCTGTTCGTCTATTAGAAGGACATCAGGAGTCACCAGAAAAAAGGACGGGTGTTTTCATTAAATCTATCATGGTTAAAATGGAGTTTGAAGTTACAATGGGTTTGTATAGGAAGGGGGCGTGTCTGATAAAATGAATATGAAATATCTAAATCTAAACTGAATCAAGCAACTCAAAAACTGTCCTGGGTGTTCGCAAAACCCTGATTATATGATAAAATGATGAAAAGTTTTTGAAAGAGAAATATTGCTTGAATAAATAGTTGAAAATGTATAATTCGGCAGCCACTTTGTTATGCAAATTAGAAGGTCAAAAACTCAACATTTTGATTGGGAACCAGGTTTTTCAGATTCTGCACCCTTGAATTATATAAAATGGCCTGGTTACCCACTTTTACCCCCAAATGCCTCTAACCTGCTTATAGAAGGCCTTTTTTCAGAATTTCCAAATGACTAATTGGCCAAATTGTCAAATATTAGAGGCAGAAAATAGCCGATCTACATGCTCACAACGCCTCGCGTTGCGCACCGTTGTGAGCATGTAGATCTGCTATTTTCACAAATAGCAGATCGCGGCCTGAAAAGGTTGAGAACCACTGCTTTAGTGGCACTTACAAGTACTGTATATAACTCTGACAGTGTAACAAATGGATTTTGTTCCATTTGTTACACTGCCAGAGTTAAGTGGAGACGTTGACATTTGAAAGTTTGAGAAACACTGCCTTAGCGGGTTTAAAATCACTCCTTCCTGATACAGCAGAATAAAGTGAAGCACCTTGTTTAAAACCAGGAGAAGAAAAAACTAAACAGGGTTCCTACACACACGCACGCACGCACGCACGCACACGCACACGCACACGCACACGCACACGCACACACACACACACACACACACACACACAGAGTGTGCTCTCTTTGACCGAACATGGCCAGCTGTTCTCCTTAAAGGGGAACTGGCGCCTGATTGGTCGCTCAACGTCAACACACTGGAGCTGCGCTGAGGCAGCCGTGGAATGTGTGTGTGTGTGTGTGTGTGTGTGTGTGTGTGTGTGTGTGTGTGTGTGCGTGTGCGTGTGCGTGTGTGTGTGTGTGCGTGTGCGTGTGTGTGAGCAGAGGGAGTTAGGAGAAAGGGAGGGGTTTTGCAGGCAGACTAGAGAGATCCAAAATGCCACAGCATGATTGGTCTTCAGCCAGCCGTAATTCTCACATCTCTCCCCCCTTCTCCACTATAGGGAGACTCCACTGGCTCCCGGTTGCGGCCCGCACAGAGTAGCCTAAACACACTGATGTTACTGTATGTTTTAGAGGTACGGCACCTCCATACCTCCACAACCTGATCAACCCCTACACAGACATCCCAACTTAGAGATCAGTATTTCCGGGAGGTCCCCTGTGCAATATTGTTTTTTTTTATTTTACAAATTTTTCTACGGTTAAAAATTGTTAAAAACGGTTCTGCACGGCGGCAGAACCATTTTAGGCTTAATATAATCGTATTTATTTATAGCATGATGTCCCTAACCCTTTCTTACCTATTTGGGAGAAAGTTCTGACACTCTCACAGTGACACACACATCAGCCTGCCTGCAGGCTGCCGTGCGTCGCACAGGCTGACGCAGCTCTATGTCCAGTTGTATGTCCAGAGAAAAAGAACCGACAGTTGTAAAGTACTGTTATTTTATTCATATTAAGCCGCTGTCAAAACCTGTCTGTTTACTGTTATGAGTTGAATATATCCTTCGCGCTTAATGAGAACCCAGTCTCTGCATCTGAGAACAGTGGTTGGTCACTTTTAGATGCCCACATCGAATGACAAATCATTCATTTGCCAAATTGACAGTTCGGCGACGAATCAGAGAACACATTTATTTGCATCGCGGGTCGCAGATCCGTTTCTAGACCGGATTCAGCCGGATATGGCAGGAATTTGCGGGAGCGGCCGGGATTTCAGGGAGGTTCAGTGCCACTCGCGGGTGTCCGGGAGGAGACGCTGATTTCTGGGAGACTCCCGCAACATCCGGGAGACTTGGGATGTCTGCCTACACCCCCACCCGTTCACTCAGATCAGCCAACACAGAGATGCTGACAGAACCCTCGCTAAAAACCCCAGGACAAAAATCCCCTCGTCCTAGACTCTTCTCCCTCCTGGCCCCCAAACTGTGGAATAAACTCCCTGTTGCACTTAGAACTACAGACTCTCTCCCTAGCTTCCATTAGAACTACAGACTCACTCCCTAGCTTCCATTAGAACTACAGACTCACTCCCTAGCTTCCATTAGAACTACAGACTCACTCCCTAGCTTCCATTAGAACTACAGACTCACTCCCTAGCTTCCATTAGAACTACAGACTCACTCCCTAGCTTCCATTAGAACTACAGACTCACTCCCTAGCTTCCATTAGAACTACAGACACACTCCCTAGCTTCCATTAGAACTACAGACTCACTCCCTAGCTTCCATTAGAACTACAGACTCACTCCCTAGCCTCCATTAGAACTACAGATTATTGTTGTTTGGGACAAGATCAACACAATCCTGAATTATTTTTTGTGTTCAATCTGTGTTTTGAGATATTTTAGTATTTCAGCATGAATGATGATGCATTTTGCATCATATGAGTCATCATGCTGCATCATATGATGCAAAAAAATGCATCATCATTCATGCTGAAATACTAAAATATCTCAAAACACAGATTGAACACAAAAAATAACTCAGGATTGTGTTGATCGTGTCCCAAACAACAATAAAATAAGATCTGGTTGTCCCAGAGGTGAACTGGCCCTTTAAAGACACCACACAAAAGCTCCAATATGTTTGTCTGTTGTGTCTCTTATATTCATGCCGTTTTAACCTAATTCAGCACTATGTGTTTCAAGTGTCCAATGTGTGGCCCTTCACTCACTTGGCCCCTGGAGAGAGATGTTGCCCACAGCTGCTCTAGTGTGTAGCAGATCTACAAGCTCTAGTGTGTAGCAGATCTACAAGCTCTAGTGTGTAGCAGATCTACAAGCTCTAGTGTGTAGCAGATCTACAAGCTCTAGTGTGTAGCAGATCTACACGCAGTAGCATTTCTTTTTAACAGTGTACAGTGCAGTATGTGGCCCATGGTGACATCGATCAATTCTGGATTAAAAACATCTAATATATCAACAACGCCCCAAAAAGCGAGATGACATTTTGTCAGAGATCCCCCCCCCCACACACACACACACACACACAAGCCCGCTCTTTAGCTGAGCCCCTCCCTTCCCTAACATGAACGTGCAGCAGCAGCACAGTGCACTTCTCTCCCTGTGTAGTTCATAGTGTGGGGATTTAAGGGGAGCAAATGCTAATTTCGTGCAAATTTGTCTTAAAGCGCAAAATTTTGCACAGTTGTAGCCCAGGGCTTGCTCTAATGATAACTAGGGTGCCCGAGCCGACGACCTTCGGGGTATCCACAGCGGCCAAATCAAGTTGGCTTCCCATCGACTTTCAATACAGGAGGAAAATACCCAGAAAAACACTTTTTTCTGGGTATTTAAGTAGGATGTGAGGGGTCTAACTAGGGGTTTGTCATGATGCTGAATCCAATCCCGAAGGTCGCTGACTCGGGCGCCCTAGCTAAATCATTAGAGCATGCCCTGAGCTACACCTGTGCAGAATTCTGCACTTTTAGACTGATTAGCACGAGAAAAATAACCCTAAGGCCTCCGACTAACATGAATGGTCACCCATACGTGCATCGTTTTCTGAGGCCATTTCTAGCCCAAGGAATGTTTTTTGTGAAAAACAAATGCCTGCAATGGATTCAGCATCATGACAAACCCCAAGTTAGACCCCTCAGATCCTACTTAAATACCCAGAAAAAAAAGTTTTTCTGGGTATTTTCCTCCTGTATAGAAAGTCAATGGGAGCCCAACTTGATTTGGCCGCTGTGGCGACCCCGAAGGTCGTCGGCTCGGGCGCCCTAGCTAAATCATTAGAGCGCACTACACTATGAGGCAGCATGACATGTATAACTGTGATACTATACTAAAGCAGGCAGCTTACTAACAGCCTAGGAAATAAGCACAGGCATCTATATAGTAACCTAAGCAGGAGCATAACTTTGGCAATGGATTCTGCATTCGGGTCATTTCCTGCAGGCCCACGATCACACGTGTACCATGTACGGCGAACTAGAGGCCTGCAGCGGGAGCGCACTCCCGCGGGACCTGCAGGACCCGTCGGCATGTATATGCGGCGCTGGCTCTATCTCCCCCTCCCTCCCTCTCTCGTTTGTTCTCACGCTAACCGGTGCGCGGATAGTTGCGGCGGCATTGTCACTCACTATTTAACCTAAATAACAACTATTTATTATAATATAGTCCCATCACCTATGTCCCATCGCAATATAAACACTTTACCTCTGTTAAACACCCCTCACAAATGATCCTCTCTCGCGCTGCCGCGCACACTAGTCTTCACACTATCTTATCTCAATGGATAAGATACAAACATCAATGTACCTTTTCTAGCAAGTCAAGATCTGAATAGCGAACGCAATTCCCCCTGTTGAGGACAATGCACGCACATACAGTACGTGCAAACGAACAGCGCCTCTTTCTCCCCGTAAAGTTCTCACTATCTCTCTCGCCTCTCGCTCTCTCCCTCTGTGGCTCCGTCGCTCGCCCTCTCCCTCTCTCTCTCTTCCTCTCTTTTTCTCTCATATTTTGTTCTCACGCCACAGTCAGTCCGTCACAAATATGCTCCTCTCATCACGCACACTTTTTTGTAATGGTATGGTATGGTAATGGTTTCGGATTTTAATGTGCATTCTTGGGAGGGAGGCTGTTGGACGCGCTGTCACGTGCATAATTTGTATGTTGCGGGCTCTCGCGGCGGAGAGCAATTGTCTGCGGGCGGTCAAAAATGAAATCATTGCGGCGGCGGGCGGGAGTGGTCAGAAATCATGCGGGAGCGGGCAGGAGCGGGATTAAAAAATCAGTCCCGCGCAGACCTCTACGGCGAAGTACATGTATGGCCATGTACATCGTGGGCTTAAACATATCTCTGCAGGCAATGACCCGAGACCCGAGACCCCCCGCGGGGTCTGACAGAACCTACGGTGGAGCTGGGGTGGTGGCGGGGCAGCAGCTTGCAGCAACAATGACTAACTACCGGGCAGGTCTACCTGACGGCCGCGAGCGGCGCGCGCACCACGTGATCGTCTTCCGAACTAGCTATGTCCCTCTGGTCCGTCGCACCATAACACGGTTCTATTGTGAAAATAGCAGATCTAGATGTGAGGCGTTGCGAGATTGTAGATTGGCTATTTTCACAATGTCTGCCTCTAATATTTGACCATTTGGTCAAAGTCTAATTTGTCATTTTAGAGGTATTAAAAAGTCCTTAAATTGTCACTTTAGAAATGTGCAGATACCTGTTGAGTGACAAAACAATGTTGGACATTAACTCTTCCCATGCCACAGAGGTAGATTGACGTAAATGGGCCAAAAGACGTCAGTGCCAATGACGTATTTTGACGTAAATAATAAAAAAAATATATAAAAAATAAAAAAATGTTTTTTTTTTCATTTTTTTTTTCTTTTTTTTTTTTTTTAGATGTCAAAATGACCTGAGATCAGAGAGATGCTTTTCTCTGTTTGTGTGTTGGCTCCCTCGTTTAGCTGATTGAGAAAATGTGTGTCCATTCTAGTGGATGGACACTTTTTTTGATTCATTCAGCTCTATCTCTGGAACCATTTGTCTGATTGACAAAATTATTTTTGCCACTGAATCACAACAACTGTGTCTGTTTCTGTGGGGGAAAAATCTAAAAAAAAATCTTTTTTTTTTCATTGCATAGTAAAGAAAAACATACAAAATCCTGGCACAGGGACCTTGGGGCCATTTTGGCCTGGCATGGGAAGTGTTAAGGGGACCCCCCAAAGTAGCCTACTTTAGTAGCCTACTTTTCTTTTTTTTTTTTTTCTTTTTTTTTTTTTGCATGAGTTTTAGCAACAGTAAAGCCTATATTTTCGATGTGCATGAAAATGGCATGTTCAAAGTTGGTCAGTAAAAGACAGGTGGACAGTCTGGACACAGTACACTGAGAATGTTCAATTCAAAGAGCAGCAGACTGAACTGAGAGGCCTGGTGAAGAGGCAGTGATTTGAACTGAAGCCAAACAAAAAGAGGAATTGACAAGTAAAGTCAGGCACCCACTGCTGCCTGCCTGCTGCTATACTGCTGAGGATGATGCCTAGCTAGGGTTGTGACAATATAGTAACTGAATCGAAAAATCCATTTTAATTTGCAATGATCTACTGGTTTTCAAAGTGGGTGACGGGGCACCCTGGGGTGCCGTGACGGCAGTCCAGGGGTGCCGCGAGATAATTTGATAATATTTGGAATTTTAAACTTGAAGTACAAAGTTATTTTCAGTCAGTTCTAACCAAAATGGCTGTTATCTCAACGTTTTCCTCGCAACATAATCACTAAAATATCGTCACTGTCGGACAGAAACCTTGTATCTCCAAGTTTCAAATGTCCTGCTTCATCATACAAGACTGTCGCACAAAACTTGTGAAAACAGCCGATCTACAAGCACACAACGCCTCGCATCGCGAGGCGTTGTGTGCTTGAAGATCGGCTGTTTTCACTAGTTTAGTACATTGTATAGATGATACATACAAAACAAACGGTTTTGGACATACAAGGTTTCCACCCGACAACGGTGCTGGGAGTGAAAATTATAATGTAGGGGTGCCTCGGATTTAAAAAAAAAATTCTGGGGTGCCCTGAGACAAAAAAGATTGGGAACCCCTGATCTGCTGTATCTACTGTATACTGTATCTACTGTATCTGATCTGCTGTATCGTTTGCAAAAGCAAAATATCGTACTGTTTTGGCTTTGTATCATATCATATTGTTTTAAAATTCGGTAATCGGTATCGAACCGTTTTGCAATGCGAAAAATGGATTGTATGGAAACTAAGTGTTTGTGCCTTGTATTTGGCAATTTGAAGAGGGATAGTATTTCTACATTGCAGTAATGATACTTTTACTCAAGTAAATAAACAGAGTAGGCTACTTTTTTACACCCTGTTCTTCTCTAGATGGAGCTGTAACTCCACATCCTGCCACCAGAGGGAACCAGAGGACCTTTCCCAGCTGTGGTCTGGCTAGGATGTCTCCACAACCTTTTACTAAAGTCCAGCACATGCATTTACGTTTTTATATTGTTACTAAAGGCCAGGTGTCACTAAGCAACCTTTTAGAAATAAAGTGCCATGTTTTTACTTTCTAGATAGTCAGTGTGCCACGTCAACATACATTTTAATGACACCACATCAAAGATTCTGTCATATTTTATTGTCAGAATATTGTTATAACGATCTTTAGACTCAGAGCAATAAACCCACCTACCTCCCCGACGGTAGAGAAGGATGTCATTTGCTGCAAATTAGGTGACTTAATTTGAATTTACCAAATTTAAAACATTATTTTCTGCGTTCTGTCAATGTCATTATACCTGTAGCCCTACAGGAGAGCAGCCGGGCGGAGGTCCGGGGCGATTCAACCTAAATGAACATACATGTCGTGTCATATAATGCGCGAGGATTGCGTGTTGGGCACAGTGAATCAGATATATCTCGCCGTTTTGTGGTAGATAAACTACTGGAAACCTGTGATGTTCTGTGTGTCCAAGAGACATTTTTACCTAAGCAGGAACTGGAGAGACTAAATTCACTGCATAAAGACTTTTATGGGGCAGGGGAATCTACTACTGATCTAAGCAATGCAATAGTTCATGGTAGAATAGAGTTGCCATTTTATGGAATAAAAAATATGATCAGCTGGTTAATGTGGTGAGACTGGATGTAAATTGGGCCATAGGCATCGAATTCAAATGTGGTGATAAAAAGTTCATCATTTTGAATATATATAGGAATGCTCACTTAATGAAGATGAATATCTTAACAGATTGGCCTGTGTTATGTCCTTTATCGAGGACAATGCATCCACATGCATTTATGTTGTTGGAGACATGAATGCAGACATTTCTGATGTGAACTCATCTTTTGCTAAACATTTAAAGCAGTTCTGCATTGACAGTGGCATGATTCTTTCAAGTAAATTGTTGTTGCCTGAAGACAGCTACACTTATATTAGTGAGGCATGGCACACAACCTCTTGGTTGGATCATTGTATATGTACAGCCGATGCACATGATTCCATACAGAGTATGAGAATTAACCATGAGTTTGCTATTACAGATCATGTACCTTTTACTTTTTCTGTTAATATGGGGCAGATACCTACACTGTTGCCTGTGGACAGTAATATGAGTGCTGGGAGGATTGACTGGTCTAACTTAAATGAGGAGGACATCAGGGAATACCACCTTTACTCTAACACCTTGTTGAGTAACATTGTTTTGCCAAGAGATGCTGCTGTGTGCAGTGATGTTAATTGTAAGAATCCTCAACATAGCACTGATTTATGTACATTGTATGACAGTATTGTAGAATCCCTCCTTATGTCCAGTAGGCCTTTGTATAAACAGAGGAAAAAAATGTACAAGGCTAAGCCAGGCTGGAATGATTATGTGGGTGAACTTCATGGTGAGGCTAGAAGGGCCTTCAAAGCTTGGACTGAGTCAGGCAGACAAAAACATGGTCCTTTATTTGAATATAAAAAACGGCCAAATGCTAATTTTAAATATGCTCTGCGTTTTATCAAAAAGAGCGAAAATACAATGAGAGCAGACTCTCTTGCAAAGAAGCTGCATAACTGTGAGACAAATGAATTCTGGAAAGAAATTAAAGTACTAAATAGCTGTAAAACATCTTTGCCCACAAATATTGATGGGGTAACTGGCCCAGAGGAGATTGCTCAGTTGTGGCAGAAACATTATTATGAGCTGTTCAATTGTGTGCAAAGCAACTCCTTCATAGTGGGCGACATTGTTGAAAATGAGAACGTGTCTGTCTCACCACAAGAAGTCTGTGATGCAGTCAGGATGCTTAAAGATAATAAGGCGTGTGGGTTGGACAAGATTTCAGCTGAGCATCTAAAGTTTGCAGGCAGAAAACTATGTCCTTTACTGGCTATCTGCTTTACTGGGTTTTTAATTCATGGTATTTTACCAAACTCCATTTTATCAGTTTTACTGGTGCCTGTTATAAAAGACAAATCTGGGAAACTGAATAGCTCAGATAATTACCGGCCAATTGCCCTGGTACGCACATCAGACTATGTGTGTTAGATGGGGTAACTGTGTGTCTGCCCATTTCACTGTTAACAATGGCGTTAGACAGGGAAGTATTTTATCCCCTTTGCTCTTTAATTTATACATGGATGACCTATCGAAGAAATTGAACAGCTGTGATACAGGGTGTCGGGTTGGTAACACAATCATTAACCACCTGATGTATGCGGATGACTTGGTTATCCTATGTCCATATAGTGCTGGCCTTCAACAGCTACTGAGGGTCTGCTCTCAATATGGCTCAGATTGTGACATCATTTACAATGCAAAGAAGAGTAACATCATGATTATAAGAAGTAAGGAAGACAGTAAACTGTCATTTCCTGTCTTTTCTCTGTCTGGTACTGCCCTCAAGGTCTGTGATGAGGTCAGATACTTCGGCCATTATTTAACAAATGACCTATCTGATGATAGGGACATCTACAGGCAACATAGGATGTTATATGCTCAAGCTAACATGATTGTACGTAAGTTTAGCATGTGTTCAGCTTCTGTGAAGTCCACACTTTTTAAAGCTTTCTGCACACCTATGTATACTGCCCATTTGTGGCGGCGCTACAAATAGAGCAGTATGCAAAAACTCAATGTTGCATAATGATGGCATGAGAATGCTGCTTAAACTGCCACGTTGCAGCAGTGCAAGTGAAATGTTTGTAAATATTGGTGTACCCACCTGCTCTGCTGTGTTGCGGAACCTTATGTACAAATGTATGTGTAGGCTGTCTGATTCTGCCAACAGTGTAATTTTAATTTTGACTAACCCTCTATGGAGTTCAGTCAGGTTTGGTTCTAAACTATGGAACCATTGGCGTGTGAGCCTGTATATGCATCTGTGATGCTATGTGAACTATGTCCGCCTTTGTTTGTTTCTGTATTGTTTGTTTGTTTATTTATTTATGTTGCTATGGACCAAGTGTCCTTAATAAAGTTTGATTGATTGATTGATTATTTGATTTCAAAATAAAGATCCTCTCTCTCACACTTCTGCCAGTGTGCCAGTGATCACCCTCCCATGTGCCCAGGGATGTCAATTGGGTATGGCAGGGGTATGCAGCTGCCATACCCTGGGTCCAGGGTATGGCAGGGGTATGCAGCTGCCATACCCTGGGTCCAGGGTATGGCAGGGGTATGCAGCTGCCATACCCTGGGTCCAGGGTATGGCAGGGGTATGCAGCTGCCATACCCTGGGTCCAGGGTATGGCAGGGGTATGCAGCTGCCATACCCTGGGTCCAGGGTATGGCAGGGGTATGCAGCTGCCATACCCTGGGTCCAGGGTATGGCAGGGGTATGCAGCTGCCATACCCTGGGTCCAGGGGGGACATTTTAAAGTTACTTTAAATATAAATCCACAAATGTCTCTTTGTCTATCTGTTCTGGTTATTATGTTGTTAAATTACAGTAAAATAACTACAACATTTTACAAAATAGTCTCTTTAACCAGGTATTATAATTATATTCTCCCCATCTTGACAAGATGGTATATTCCCAGGTTCCGCAGGTCAGCTGCGCAGGTGCAATGCATTATTGTTAATTGTGGCACGTTTACTAACATGCCAAGTTTAGCTGCACTTGAACAACCATTCCAGGCTGCCATATCCAGACCAAGAAACCGTCGAAACCCGGGGACAATACAATGTACTTCTTAAAATAAATGTATCATGCCTGTTGCTAAAGCGCGTGTGCAAGACACCAGTCATGTTGCCATACCTTAGCTTTTGCTGAACTGACGCCACTGCCTGTGCCAATGTTGGCACCTTGCCTAGGTTGCCTAGCCCTGCTATTGGCCCATTTGATACGTACATACTCATACTATTTTATCTTGATAAAAAAAGGTTATCTACTTTTCTTGAATGTCTTGCATTTTAGCTTAAAACTAGGCCTTTTTTACTGTTGTTGTTGTTGTTGTTGTTGTTGTTGTTGTTTTCTGCTATTTGTCCCATTTTAGATAATTGTAGTAATGTTTATGTGCTGCTTTTCGTAATGTTGCTTGTTTTAGTATTTTGGCGATGGAAACTAGCATTGCTAAATCTGTTGTATAAACGTGGCGTTGTTTTGTGGTGTTCCTTAAAGGGGTAGTTCACCCCCAAAATGACTTTTTTTTATCAATTACTCATGCATTGGAGACTTGAGTTCAATAATATTTCTTTGTTTTAGTGGCATTCCTAAGACAACAGTTTCATTACAATAAATGTTCTCCCATTGATTCCGGACGGGGACGTTTGCATTTGGTTTCCCCATCCGGAATCAATGTGGAATCAACTCAAGTCTCCAATGCATGAGTAATTTATTAATCAAAGAAAAAAAACTACTCCTTTAAAGTTTACAGTTTACAGTTTACAGTTTAGACATTTAGCAGACGCTTTTAATCCAAAGCGATTTACAATAAGCAGATAAAACATCACAATAATAATCAAGATAATATGTCAGTACATCAGCAGCAATATAACAAATGCAAATTAATATCTATCTAGAAAAAACAATATAATCCGTAAAGAAAAAAAAGGTTTCTAAAAAACCTAAAAAACAAATGCTAACTAGCTTCATGTATGGACATTGAGTGTTTCAGTAGTGCTAAGGGTTTAGGTGGAGTCTTAAAAGGTGAGTCTTCAGTCCACGAGTGAGTCCGTTCTAAGTGCGACAGGGAGTTTATTCCACAACTTTGGGGCCAGGAGGGCAAACTGTCCCGGACGAGTGGATTTTTGCCCTGGGGTTTTTAGCGAGGGTTCTGTCAGCATCCCTGTGTTGGCTGATCTGAGTGAACGGGTGGGGGTGTAGGGGTTGATCAGGTTTTGGAGGTATGGAGGAGCCATACCTTTGGCTGCTTTGAAGGTCAGCATCAGTGTTTTGTATTCAGTGCGGGCCGCAACCGGGAGCCAGTGGAGGCTGCGGAGAATGGGAGAGACATGTGAGAACTTAGGCTGGTTGAAGACCAGTCGTGCCGCGACATTTTGGATCAGTTGGAGAGGTTTAAGTGCACATTAAAGATGGGGTGTAGAGTAATGTTAACTCCATAGACACATACTAAACATATTATAACCATATTAGAGTAATGTTAACTCCATAGACACATACTAAACATATTATAACCATATTAGAGTAATGTTAACTCCATAGACACATACTAAACATATTATAACCATATTAGAGTATTGTTAACTCCATAGACACATACTAAACATATTATAACCATAGTAGAGTATTGTTAACTCCATAGATAGACACATACTAAACATATTATAACCATATTAGAGTATTGTTAACTCCATAGATAGACACATACTAAACATATTATAACCATATTAGAGCATTGTTAACTCCATAGACACATACTAAACATATTAGAGAAACCGTCATTAGAACACGGAGGGTTCCCAGTTCGATCCCGGGCTCCCCCAGAGTCAGTGTGGAAGAGTCCTTGAGCAAGACTCTGAACCCCTAACTGCTCCTGATGAGCAGGTTGGTGCCAAGCATGGTTTCATCTGACATCTGTGTAGGAATTCATACACCGATGGCAGAGGGGTGAATGTAATGAAGGTGAAGTGTGCGTGAGTGCGTGTGTGCATACATGTGTGTGTGAATGGGTGAATGTAATGAATGTGTGTGTGAATGGGTGAATGTAATGCACAATCTCTGTAAAGCGCCTTGCATAAAGGCCCTATATAAATGCACCATTTACCATTCAGGGTGCCGCCCGCTGCGGTAGCGTGTGATCGTATCGATCTCGCTATGAAACATCAGTAGCAGACATATTTCACCGCGTTTTATTACTAGTCAGTAGCGCTCCTATTCTGCTAGTTTCTTTGGTTAGCAAGCAGCAACAGGATAAACCCAGCCACAAAACAACACCAAAGAGTCGATTAACAACGACGTCATCTGCTTTGCTACTGTTGTGATTGATCATCGCAGAGGACTGCCTGTTTGGCCACGCCCATCCCAGAAACGGCTGCAGACTGAATAGTGGAGTGAAACGTAATGAAAAATCAGGACGATTGTCAGGATAATAGAAAACAAGAAAAAGTACAAAACGAAAGTTTTAATAAGTCAAAAAAACTAAACAAAAAACAAAGAGCATTGCGGCATCAAAGGTAATCAACAAACTATGTTCATACATAAATATATATCTATGTTATATAAACTGTTCAAACATTGGCCAAAATGTCAAACAATATGAGAAAGGAAAATAACCAATCTACAAGCTCACAACGCCTCGTGTTGAGAGGCGTTGTGAGCTTGTAGATCGTCTATTCTCCCAATATCTATCTGAAACCGAATCAAACTAAATGTAATGCATCGTCGCCTGCATTCCCAGAGCTCATCAGGATGGTGGGGGTCTCCAGTTCAAATGATGGTTCTTTTGTACCAGTACCCTACCAACAGTGAGAAGGTGGACACCGGTACCCTACCAACAGTGAGAAGGTAGACAACGGTACCCTACCAACAGTGAGAAGGTAGACAACGGTACCCTACCAACAGTGAGAAGGTAGACAACGGTACCCTACCAACAGTGAGAAGGTAGACAACGGTACCCTACCAACAGTGGTCTTCAACCTAGTTCACATCAAGGTCCATCATGATCATGTATTTGAGCATTTGAGCCACAGAAGCACCGTTTGATGACGTGTAGCCTCTCAGACCCAAAACTTTGAAGGTTTCGTTGTCGTTGGATCAGATGTTGTCCACAGTTCCATGCTGTATTGATGTTGGTGCCATATGAGAGATAACAGCTGTATTGATGTTGGTGCCATAGCAGAGATAACAGCTGTATTGATGTTGGTGCCATAGGAGAGATAACAGCTGTATTGATGTTGGTGCCATAGCAGAGATAACAGCTGTATTGATGTTGGTGCCATAGGAGAGATAACAGCTGTATTGATGTTGGTGCCATAGCAGAGATAACAGCTGTATTGATGTTGGTGCCATAGGAGAGATAACAGCTGTATTGATGTTGGTGCCATAGGAGAGATAACAGCTGTATTGATGTTGGTGCCATAGGAGAGATAACAGCTGTATTGATGTTGGAGCCATAGCAGAGATAACAGGCAAAACGTTGATCAAAAAAACTATTCATCTACATTCTCTGATTGTGTAAACTTGTTGTAAATTAAGTAATGCAGATCTTTAACAATAATTTAACTCTTGAGAAATCAAATGGATTTGGTTTATTTTACACTATCAAGAGTGACAGATCTATATAAGGGTCCATTTGGTTACACAGCTCTCCATCGTTTAGTCAGGGACCACCTGGAAACGCCCCTCAAGGACCACTGGTGGTCCCCGGACCACTGGCTGAGAACCCTAAAGGCCTGTGCATAGTATCTCCGAAACCTCAGAAATGTTGCGACCTTCCAACATGAACTCTAATCCGGTGTAATTCTTTTCAGAAGTTGCGAGAGGCGTCATGGTGTGGTCGAACCAGGACCTTTCCGCCGAAAAGTTTGGTTTCGGAGAAAGCATGGCCACTTGGCCAGGGCCTCCCTGCACACAGGTCACATGGTGAGGTCCATGATGGCGTTGACGATGTCGTTGTTGTTGTCGCGCAGCGAGCGCACGGCGCGCCGCCGTGACACGCCAGCCTGTGACATCACCAGCTCCACGTCTTTGGCATCCACGCCGCTCTCGCCCGGATCCTCGCCCTCCTCGCTGGGCTCCGCCTTCCCGCTCTCCTCCTCCTCCGCCGCTCTCTCCCGAAGGCCGCTCTCCTTCGGCGCCCCCTGGTGGTGTCGGGGGCGGGCGTTCCTGAGCCTCTGCGCAGCGGCGGCCATGCCTGCCTGCCGCGGCAGCTCCTCCACCGCCGCCTCACCGAAGACCACGTAGGTGTCGGAGGCGGGGCTTTTGTAGACGTCGGGCGTCTTGATGACGAACAGGACGTCCTTGGACTTGCGGACGGTGACGCGGGCCACGCCCGCCACAGGCTTCAGGCCCAGCTTGGACAGCGCCCGCCGCGCCCTCTTCTCGCCGCGGCTCTGCTTGTTGGCGGCGGCCGCTGCCGCCGCTTCGCCGACCGCCGGCGGTTCATTCTCGTCCGTTTCGGTGGCGGAGGCGGAAGCGGCGGTGGCGCTGTGCAGGGAGCGAGGCGTCCGCGCCGTCAGCTCGGAATCCCCCTCCTCCCCCTCCTCCCCCTCCTCCACGGAGTCTGAGCTTGCGCCGCCGTGGTCGCCGTGCGATTCGGGGGCGGAGCCTGACGACAGCGGGCGGCGAGTCGAGGCCTTGGAGTGGGACGGGACACTCTGAGGGGGGACGCTCTCTGACAGGACGCTCTCTGACAGGACGCTCTCTGACAGGACGCTCTCTGACTTCTGATCCTTCTGGTCTTCCTGGCTGCTTTCCTCCACAGCTTCTGCTTCAGGCTGTGGACCATCGGCTTCCTCCTCCTCATCGTCTTCTTCAGAAGCCGCTGGTCTTTGATCGAGGAGGAGACTGTCTCCATCTCCAGCGGCCTGTTCCTCTGCTCCGGCTTCCACAAGAGCATCAGCCGTGGTGTCTTCTGCTGGCTGTAGGCTATCAGCTTCCTGTTCTGACGGTAGGCTGTCAGCTTCTTGTTCTGATGGTAGGCTATCATCTTCCTGTTCTGACGGTAGGCTATCAACTTCCTGTTCTGATGGTAGGCTATCATCAACTTCCTGTTCTGATGGTAGGCTATCAGCTTCCTGTTCTGACGGTAGGCTATCAGCTTCCTGTTCTGACGGTAGGCTATCAGCTTCCTGTTCTGACGGTAGACTATCATCAACTTCCTGTTCTGACGGTAGGCTATCATCAACTTCCTGTTCTGATGGTAGGCTATCATCAACTTCCTGTTCTGGTGGTAGGCTATCATCAGCTTCCTGTTCTGATGGTAGGATATCAGCTTCCTGTTCTGACGGTAGGCTATCATCAACTTCCTGTTCTGACGGTAGGCTATCATCAACTTCCTGTTCTGATGGTAGGCTATCATCAGCTTCCTGTTCTGATGGTAGGCTATCATCAACTTCCTGTAGTGACGGTAGGCTATCATCAACTTCCTGTAGTGACGGTAGGCTATCAGCTTCCTGTAGGCCAGTCAGTTCCTCTGGAGCATCGACCCACCGCTGACCGTCAGCCGCTAGTTCCTCGTCGTCGTGAACGTCGAGCCGTTGACCGGCGGAGCCGAGAGCCTCGTCTCCCTCTGTTGCGCACGGTGGAGACTGCGGAGTAGCGGGCGTGGCG
Organism: Nannobrachium achirus; assembly: GCF_963921795.1. Taxonomy (NCBI): domain Eukaryota; kingdom Metazoa; phylum Chordata; class Actinopteri; order Myctophiformes; family Myctophidae; genus Nannobrachium; species Nannobrachium achirus. Next base: position 2,508,791 of record NC_137825.1, on the reverse strand, counting down.
TTGGCGTCGGTGGCGAACCCGGTTTGGTCCGAGGCGGTATCGGGATTGCCGCCCCTGAACGGGTCGGAAGCCGGCGTTGTGGAGGACGTTTGCGGTGGAGTGTGGACACGTTGAGGAGAGCCAGGGGTCTGCGGAGGGGAGGACGGGCTCTCCAGCTCAGGAACACCCATGGTCTGTACAGAGGGACTGGACGGCCCTCCCACCAGAGGGCGCTGTCCAGAGGGACTGGACAGACCTCCCACCAGAGGGCGCTGTCCAGAGGGACTGGACAGCCCTCCCACCAGAGGGCGCTGTCCAGAGGGACTGGACAGACCTCCCACTGCTGTCTCCACCTGAGGCCGCTGTGTCTCCAGCTC